>NC_074684.1:5490319-5532374 GCF_029448725.1 Salvelinus fontinalis | reverse complement strand
ACACACACACACACACACACACACACACCTTACCCTGACACAGCTGATCCCAAAGTTTACTGCAAACTTCCTTCCTTCCTTCAAATTAGATATTTTCTTTCCCCATTCCTCTAGATATTACATGACTTGCACAGTAAAGACGGTTTTTATAATGAGTCGCGTGTGTTTCTATTTGCCACTGTGGTGTTGTCTGAGACAGACATGAAAGTGGTTGTCTGTGGCAGCACAGTCTGTGTGATTTACTCTCATATCTGGGTTTGTTTATTCGTTGCTAATCTAACGCTTCTTTGAGGCTTCCAGGAATTCTTCATCTGTACTGCTGTAGACTAATTTGTGTAGTCTACACATAGTAAATTGACATGCCTTTCTCTATCTCCTTCCCTCTGCTTTATACGCCATTCCCCTTTCTCTTGCTCCTGGCCCATCTCCCGCCCTCCCTCCCTCCCTACACCCTCCTCTCCTCCTCCCTTCCCCTCCCTCTGTCTCTCCCCTCCCCCCTGTTTCTCCTGCAGCACGTATCAGAGTTATTAGCAGTGGTGCGTCTTCCCTTCATCCACCCGTCCTACCTGCTGAACGTTGTGGACAACGAGGAGTTAATAAAGACGTCGGAAGCGTGTCGAGACCTGGTCAACGAGGCCAAGAGATATCACATGTTACCTCACGCCAGACAGGAGATGCAGACACCTAGGACACGACCACGGCTATCTGCAGGTAGGTGTACACCAGGGATGGGCAACCGACGGGCTCCTCGGATCAGTAGTTATACTTTTTAAAATGATACATATATACAGTGGGGAGAACAAGTATTTGATACACTGCCGATTTTGCAGGTTTTCCTACTTACAAAGCATGTAGAGGTCTGTAATTTTTATCATAGGTTCACTTCAACTGTGAGATGGAATCTACAACAAAAATCCAGAAAATCACATTGTATGATTTTTAAGTAATTAATTTGCATTTTATTATAATTTATTTTATTTATAGTGTATCAAATACTTGTTCTCCCCACTGTATATATTCATTTTTTTAGGGGGGGGGGGGGGGCTCAGTCAGGGTCTCAACTTACTGTTACAGGTTAGAATAGTAGAATACACAAGGTGCAATTTTGAAATGTGTTTTTGCTTCAGCAGTTTTTCTCTTATGTCAGTCACTGATAGTCACTCAGTTAGCCCATGTCAGCTATTTTCTTTTAAATTAGTCTAGCAGCCAGCTATCTAAACTTAGTAATCATGGTCGAATTACCGGCTGAGGGGCCCCCATTTTTTATTTTGTTAGTCTCACTCAGATATCATATTAAAAACTTTAAACATTTCTCTTCACCCTAGGGCACGATTTTTTGAATTGCAGGAAATTAGCTGTGAAACAGCACATTTTCCTCTCCGCCCCATGGCAAAATGAGTAGAATTGCATGAAATGAGTTATAAAATTGCTAAATATTCTCTCCGCCCCATGGCAAAATGTGTAGAATTGCAGTCAACTTGCTTTAAATCTGCAACTCTCTCTTTGATACATGAGCCTTAGGCTATAGCCTAAACCTATTCCTTTTTTCGTTAGATACTCATTCACTATCTTGTGTCTAGCTGATTCAAAAAACCTAGCCTATATTCCCTTCTCTATCTCCTTTTGATAGGCTCTGCATATAGGCTACGCTTTCATCATTCTCTGCATGGCTTTCTCCGGATCAGACAACGGATGTAACGGAGTGCCATCTCAAAAAGTTATTTGAATAGCCTACAAACGTAAGCTAGCCAGGGGACTAGTAATGAGAGAGAACAAACAATACCAATAGCCTGTAAGAAAAATGTTATGACAAGTTTAATCAAAGCTTATTTAGAAAGAAGTGACCCATACAGGCCGGGAAAATCCCTCCATGCGAGGTTGAAATGAAACCAAATGGCCAATAACCTATCATCAAATCTTTAAGACAAGTTCAAGTGGAACAGTAGCTCTTCCCAAAAATATTCTAGCCCAAGAAGGTGTTGTCCTGAAGTTGCTGCTTTCAATAAGCAGAGGCTACTCTCAATCACAGCTTTATAAGAGATAGAACAAACCATACTCTTTTGTTTCCGATTATTTTACGAGGCAAATAAAGCAATTATTATCCAGATCTGGAAACGGGAGACAGTTTCTATCCAGCCCATTAAGTATGACCTAACTCTCTACGGTGAGACCGTCCACCATCAGACTGTTACTGCTTCATCATGCGAACACACACACACACACACACACACACACACACACTCACACTCACACACACACACACACACACACACACACACACACACACACACACACACACACACACACACACACACACACACACACACACACACACACACACAAACCTGTTCCACGCTGAAGCTCCTTCACCAAAAAGGTATATCAGGAAATGTTTGCCTGCACTTAGCCTCTGCCCAGGCTTTCAACAACATTATCTTTCACCATGATTCATCCAGTTGTAGCATTCAATTCCGTGCAGTAGGTACGGTCGGCCAATAGGGGCCTATACCATCATATATCACAATGTTTTATGGGTACATAATCCCGATAGGGCAAAGGTTTTGGCATTGCCCAACCCTAACACACACGCATGGTCACACATGGGCTGTCACATGCATGCCAGGGTATGCAATGTAGAAGGCACAATGAAGCAATGACAGAAATGCATATTTGGGGCCGGAGAAGAAAGAGACAACAAAGGTATGCCATTTACATCCGATGCAATACTTTGGATCGCATGAATAAACAATATTGGTGTCCAAAACCATCAGTAGTTTTCCCAGTAATGTCAAAATGAAACAAAAGAAGAGTTTGGTTCGTGTGTGTGAGCCAAGCACAGACCCTGTTATTATGAAAGCTTTGGATGGCCAACCATAACAGTGTCCCTGGGATGTTTGGGCTGAGGTACTCCGGGTGCTTTTACAGTAGGCCCAATACATAGGGCCTACATAGGGCCTACATAGGGCCTATACATCTCCAAGTGCCTCCTAAGCGCCAGCTGCTTTCAGAACAGTCCAGGCATTTACAGTCACTTATTCCTATTATTATTCTATAACAAGAAGTTCACTCTCCAACCGTTCAGGCTGTCCCATTCAGTTTGTTTACATCATTAAAGCAGATATTTATGGGGATAAGTAGCCCTGGACAGACAGTTCTTTTGTTCGTTAGATTTTCCTGCCACTCGGCCAAGTCTTTTTCTGGTACCCCCCTCAATAAAAAGCTGTCTAATTAGTGTGTGTGTGTGTGTACGAAATGTATTCGAGCTTAGCACCAACATAACACATTTTCTGCTTGGTAGGATTAAGGTAATTGCTAAACAAATGTCACTTTATGGTGTGGACAGTTTTACGAACCTGCCTTCCCAGTTCTGCTCAAGGTGCGCGTGCGCGTGCGCACACACACACTCTCTCTCATTGGTAAATGGTGGTAGTTGAATAGTTTGTGTGTTTAATTGTTTTATTGCAGAGTGGGGTAGTAGTTTTAGGGAGGGCTCTCGAAAAGACTCCCCAAAAAATGTTTTTTTGTATAATTCATAATGATATCAAGGTTTCTGTTCAGTCTCTCTCTCATCTGAGGTCAAACCTCTCTATTCAGGGTTCTAGTCAGGCTTGGCCCCTGGTTAGTGTGTGACTGATTGAGTGTGGTGTCAGTCTAGCCATCTGGTCCTCTTGTTGACTGACTCTGAGATGCACAGCGGGGCTGAGTCAGAGGGACATGGAGGCTGGGAGAGGCCGCTCCTAGAGAAAGTTCCGGTAATCCTAATGGTGACCAGCAGTGACCTGGGTCAGCAGGAGGATAGAGAGGGAGGATGAGATGGTGGATGGGAGAGAAAGAGAAATTGAGGGTGAATGAGAGAGGAATTGAGGGAATGGTGTGTGTGCGTGTGCGTGTGTGCGCGTGTGTGTGTGTACGCGAGCCTGAAAGATGGGGCACCACCTGAGCTCGGAAGATAAGTCTCTCAAGCGGAGAGGAAAAAAAAGGAAACGGCGTGATGTCATCCGTGAAACACTGCTTTCCCAGTGCTCTCAATCTGTGTTTGTGTGTGTCCGTACGTAGACCTATCTCCCTGCCAGCTATCTCTGGTGTCACAGCAGGAGACACAGTTCACCAGCACACCACACTCTCCCATATCCTCCTCCTCTACTACCCCTCTGTTACTTCTCATCCTCTGCCTCTTCAACATCCTCTTCCATCTCCTTCTCTCTCTCCTCTTCCTGTCCCGCTCTTGTCCACATCAGGCCACATCAGTATTCTATCACGGTGACGCGTTCTCTCCACCTGCTATAGACAGCAAGATTTCACAGTATGACTTGAGTATTTAAAAGTTGTCCGCGAGTGGGGGTTATAAGTTTAGGAATTAATTTAATTAATAGTTAAAGCCAGACTCAGCAAGTCAAAATCAGCTACGTCAGTTTGTTTATTAATGTATTTCGTCGGGCCGAAAGATCTACTTTTTTGTAAACAATCCCATGCAGGCCGTCATAACGTGCTAGGCTGCCTGAGAGATTTCAAGCGGCCGCTGGGCCAGCCACCCTGTGATCCATTTCAGCCAGTATTAAGCAAGTAGGCTACTGTATTATAAAAATAAAAAAAATTCAAGTCAAGTCAGCTATGAACGTTAACAGTAGTAAAATGTCATTCTAATTTACATAGCTAGACAACAATACTGTGGTGCAACGATAGCTCCGATAACTCCAGTGCAAAAACGGTCAACCCTGAGCAACTAGCTAGCCTATGTTGAATTATAAATTACATTTGCCTGAAAAAGGTTGCAATTGTAAACACAACATCCAAGAGGAAAATAATTAGCCAGCTTAACAACTCCATAAAGTTTGCAAGTAAGGGTACAGACATTTATTTGGCTGTATAGTACCGGTACGCACATTTAGCAATGCGTGTGTGGATCTACCAGCCGTTTGCTAGCCAGCTAAATTTGCTAGCTAGCTAATTCAGATCTTTTGCCAATTATTTGCATATCTGATGCCTTTCTTTCCCCTAATGTGTAAACAAGGAAAAAACAAACATGGTATCAGATCTTTTCACTTCCGATTTATACCACCTCCATATGGTTTTTCTACTAATTTGTCTTTTGACCAATCAGATCAGATCTTTTCACATCAGATCTTTATCGCAACCGATCTGATTGGTCAAAAGCAGCCAGGTCGTCCGTGATATTAAGATAGTATTCGATGTCCATCCATGTATGAGGACGTCGGGAGATGGTGTGAAAACCCGGCCACTGTTTTCACTTCTGATTTATACCACCTCCGGCTGTGTTTCGACATGCAGCTCAATTCTTATAGGTTTGGGTTTTGCTTGGGCATTATGGACGGGGAGCATCTGCCTCTGGTGCAAAAGGTTGCATGTTCGAATCCAGTGATAGTCGTTTTTGAGATTTGGAGCACATCCCAAACCTTAACCGTTATCTTAACCATTCAGAGTTAATACCTAATGCCTAAACTTAACCATAACCTTAAATTCAGAGTTAATGCCTAATACCTAAACTTAACCATAACCTTAAATTCAGAGTTAATGCCTAAACTTAACCTTAAAAAGTTAGAAATGTAACGTTTGGAACAACTTAAAAATGGATGAACGTCTAATTCTGATGTGAGAGCTAGTTGGTCAAAAGACCAACTAATGAAGTAAATATCAAAATTGGGCTCCTTGTCTAAA
This sequence comes from Salvelinus fontinalis, assembly GCF_029448725.1. NCBI lineage: Eukaryota > Metazoa > Chordata > Actinopteri > Salmoniformes > Salmonidae > Salvelinus > Salvelinus fontinalis. The sequence goes on along the minus strand of NC_074684.1, from coordinate 5,526,698 downwards.
CGCAGCCCAAATGGATCTCAATCCCGACCCTCCATATGCGGCCTCTGTCTGGATGCTCAGATCTTCTTTTTCTCTCTCTGTTCTGCCCTTACCATGACAACCACCCCAACATTTGAATCAACACTGACAGGAAATGAGCATGGTATCTGTGTGCTACTTCAGAGGCTACATCAGTGTGAATGCACTAATCTGATATGGGTCACATGTAAAACTGAGTGTGGACAGTCAGGGAAAAAGTGATTTGATATTGAAAGAAAACCAGATTTGGGTTCTTAGGGTGGTTGTGTACACACAGCCTAAAACTCATAATGAACCATTCACACATCACTCCGGTGACTCTCCTAGCTACTAATTGGCTAATTAGAGACAATATACTGTATGCAAAGTGATTATCTGTCATTAGGTATTCTGAGGAAGGGATTACAGTGTGAATTGGTGAAGTTTACACCCATAGATGAACAGTGCGTTCGCGAAGTTTTCAGACCCCTTGAATTTTTCCACATTTTGTTACGTTGGCGTTATTCTGAAATTGATTAAATTGTTTTTTTTTCCCACTTTGTGTGTAGATTGCGGAGGATTTTAGAAATGTATTGAATCCATTTTAGAATAAGGCTGTAATGTAACAAAATGTGGAAAAAGCCAAGGGGTCTGAGTACTTTCCGAAGGCACTGCATTGAGTCTTATTTTCTCATCCCTCTGTCTCCTGAATGTTAACAAGGATCTGTTACTGAGACGAGACGTAAACCACAGTCATTTGTTTCCCATCAATGAACAGTAGTGCTGAGCGATTAGTGCTTTTTGAGGTTGGTTCGGACACACAAACACGTGTCAAACCCCTTCCTCACAGCAGCTATGCTCAGTGCAGCCCCAGAAAGGAAAATCTAGAGCAAAGCCAAACCGTTAACTTAGCTCAGCCAAGTGCACTCGTACGCAGACAAATGAGCTCTAATGACTCCGGGACGTTTACCCCCACTCTATACACACACACTAACACACACCCAGTCTACACATACAGTGCTTGGTCCCAGCTATATACAGATATACTTTAATATATACCAGGCTAGAGCAGGGGGAAGGTCTGAAATGAGATTCTCATCTCTGTGACCATTTGCACTTTTCTGTACACTAATATAAAATTCACGAGCCACAAGCCCAGAATCTACAAAATAAATGAATAAACCACACACAGATACTGTACACACGCATACACAGCACCAACGAGAGAGGAGAGCTAACAAACCGCATTGCAGCAGGTCTGAGCTGGTCAAGCGCTGACTTTTATCATGGTTTAGACTCGCATACAGTAGCTCCAGTCTTAAGTATGCAGTCAAATGCTGTGTTTGGTTGGAGAGGCCAGCGGCTGCTTTGAACTGTGGTAGACAGGTGAGCAATCAACTTTCAAGGAAGAATCTGTAGTCAAATACAGTCATCTTCAAATGAAATGAATCGGTGAATATAACCCAAGGATGTCCAACCCTCCGCCCGGAGAGCTGTTGGGTCTGCAGGCTTTTGCTCCAGCCCTGCTCTAACACACCTGATTCAGTTCATCAGCTGCTCTACGGGGCTTTGGCGTTAGAGCAGGGCTGGAGCAAAAGCCTGCAGACCCTGTAGCTGTCCAGGAGGACGGTAACCTTCAAGCAGTGATAGTCATGATGTAAAAATACACTTAGTAAAGTGAGTGTCCTGCAGGCCTAGGGTGGTGAAGATATTGGGAGGACTATATAAAGAGGTTAAAGTCAGACTTTAACGCACACGCACACTCTTGAAGCCCTACATTTGGAGTGGTGACATCATCATCTTATTCACACTTCTTGTCCCCCTGGGCCCTCTGGGGAAGAGACAGAGGCACCACTGAGACAGAAATGAGAACCGCACGCACGCACACAACCGATTCACACTAGACTCCTACACGGTAGCACAGAGATCAAAAGTCGGTGTTTCATACTATTCGGTTCTGTCTGTCGGCTTATCGTCTGAAGCGCCACGTCCTCTCCAGCCATTCATTTGGGAGATGGGACTTGTGTGAAATGTGTGAATTTGGAAGCCAATTATAGGGTTTGTTATTTTGGCTAGTTGCGAGCATATGCATGGGTATTTATGTGTGCGTGTGCGTGCGTGCGAGTGTCCAGCTCCTAGTTTGAGTGATTATTCAGGCTGGTTTGTTTTAAAGATCCAATGTAGCGTGATATTACTCTCTGCTACGCTCTGAAAAGGAAAGCGGCACGGTCCGCACCGCTTGAGAATGGCTGGGAGACACACACTATGCCGAAGCTTCGGAAATGCCCTTCAGCATATCATATCTCATCTCTTGCAATGTGGAAAGATGTAGGAGAGCCAAGAATATAAACATAAAGGTGGAGACATTGATGTTTCTGGGTCTTATTGGTGAAAGTTTGAACAAATACATCATTTTCATATCGTACATTTAAATGTTACTGTAGCTAGTATGTGATATCTGACCGCTGGCCTAAATATGGGGAGTGAATTTTAACCCCCTGGCTGTCGGCATGACGACATAGCTTTCTGACCACTGACCAGAGGATCAAGTCCTGGCTGGCTGATTTGGCTCAGTTTCTTCCAAGAGCTAGATTATGCAGTGTACAGAACACACACACGCAAACACCAAATCCACACATGCAATGATTTTCACATAACCAGGCTGGATGAATATTGTATGAGGTTGAAGCTGCTGTAAAGTCTTAGGTAGGTTAAATGGTCACATTTAGTGTGTGTGTGTGTGTGTGTGTGTGTGTGTGTGTGTGTGTGTGCGCGCTGGCAGATCACCTGCTAGTGCTGAGTTCCTGTCGCATTGTGTCTTTCAGGGGCTGGCTAGAGTCCCCTCACAGCAGGCCACAAATGCAAATACACACTCTTTCTTTCTTTTTTTTTTTTCTTTTCTTTTTTCTTTTTTTTCCCCACACACACACCAACACACTAACACACACACACACCCTGAGAATACCCTTAGAGTACACACTTACATAGACTCAAACACGCTCCCTGATTCTTTTCCAGAATACCCTCACAGCAGGGGCCACACACACACACACACACACACACACACACACACACACACACACACACACACACACACACACACACACACACACACACACACACACACACACACACACACACACACACACACACACACACACACACACACACACACACACACACACACACACACACTGTATCTGAGGCCCCTGGCCTCCTGATCCTCACCATACCAAATTACCTCCCTGGGAGAAAGAGCATAAGGTTAGGAGAAAGGAGGAGAAGGATTGAGAGGGCTGAGAGAAAAAGGGAGAGTGGGGCTTAGTGACAGACCCCACAGATCCCCAGGACAGCAGCACAATTAGACCCAACCAAATCATGAGAAAACAAAAAGAGAATTACTTGACACATTGGAAAGAATTAACAAGAAAACAGAGCAAACTAGAATGCTATTTGGCCCTAAACAGAGAGTACACAGTGGCAGAATACCGGCGGACCACTGTGACTGACCCAAACTTGAGGAAAGCTTTGACTATGTACAGACTCAGTGAGCATAGCCTTGCTATTGAGAAAGGCCGCCGTAGGCAGACCTGGCTCTCAAGAGAAGACAGGCTATGTGCACACTGCCCACAAAATGAGGTGGAAACTGAGCTGCACTTCCTAACCTCCTGCCAAATGTATGACCATATTAGAGACACATATTTCCCTCAGATTACACAGATCCACAAAGAATTCGAAAGCAAACCCAATTTTGATAAACCACAGTGTACTATCACAACAGCAAGATTTGTGACCTGTTTCCACAAGAAAAGGGCAACCAGTGAAGAACAAACACCATTGTAAATACAACCCATATTTATGTTTACTTATTTTCCCTTTTGTACTTTAACTATTTGCACATAATATGACATTTGAAATGTCTTTATTCTTTTGGAACTTTTGTGAGTGTAATGTTTAATGTAAATTGATATTGTTTATTTCACCTTTGCTTAGTATCTACTTCGCTTGCTTTGCTAATGTTAACGTGTGTTTCTCATGCCAATAAAGCCCCTAAATTGAATTGATATGAGAGAGAATGAGGGGAAAGAAAGAGGGTCAAAACGGAAGAGGACTGGGCAATGGGAGAGATCAAGGGGAGATATACAGAGAATGGATAGAGAGAGCAAGGTTGAACTGTGGAGTAAATATGAGAAGAGATAGAGATAAGAGGAGATAAAAAAAAAAACAGATGAAGCAGGCCTTAGAAGGGTTTAGCCTTAGGGGGAAAAGAGGAGATGGAGGGGGCACAGCATGGGGCAGGGAGGAGAACAAGGAGAGACCGAGAAGGGTGGCGGGGGAGGGGGGGTGTGTGTGTAGTGGTGGGAAAAGTACAAATTGTCATACTTGAGTAAAAGTAAAGATACCTTAATAGAAAATGACTCAAGTAAAAGTGAAAGTCACCCAGTAAAATACATCTAGAGTAAAAGTCTAAAAGTATTTGGTTTTAAATGTACTTAAGTATCAAAAGTAAATGTAATTGCTAAAATATACTTACAGTGCATTCGGAAAGTATTCAAACCGCCAAGACTCTTCCTAGACCTGGCCGCCCGGCCAAACTGAGCAATAGGGGGAGAAGGGCCTTGGTCAGGGAGGTGAACCCGATGGTCACTCTGACAGAGGGAGTTCCTGTGTGGAGATGGGAGAACCTTCCAGAAGGACAACCATCTCTGCAGCACTCCACGAATCAGGCCTTTATGGTAGAGTGGCCAGACGGAAGCCACTCCTCAGTAAAAGGCACATTACAGCCTGCTAAGAGTTTGCCAATAGGCACCTAAAGTCTCCCAGACCATGAGAAACAAGATTGAGAAACCAAGATGGAACTCTTTGGCCTGAATGCCAAGCGTCACGGCTGGAGGTAACCTGGCACCATCCCTACGGTGAAGCATCGTGCTGGCAGCATCATGCTGTGGGGATGTTTTTCAGCGGCAGGGACTGGGACAGTCCTCAGGATCGAGGGATAGATGAACTGAGCAAAGTACAGAGAGATCCTTGATGAAAACCTGCTCCAGAGCTCTCAGAATTTTGTTTCTCATGGACAGAGTCCTTTAGGTGCCTTTTGGCAAACTCCAAGTGGAAGGTTCTCCCATCGGGTTCTTGGTCACCTCCCTGACCAAGGTGACTTCTCCTCAGATTGCTCAGTTTGCCCAGGTGGCCAGCTCTAGGAAGAGTCTTGGTGGTTCCAAACTTCTTTCATTTAAGAATGATGGAGGCCACTATGTTCTTGGGGACCTTCAATGCTGCAGACATTTCTTTGGTACCGTTCCCCAGATCTGTGTCTCGACACAATCCTGTCTCGGAGCTCTCTCATGACTTGCTCTGACATGCACTGTCAACTGTGGGGCCTTCTATAGACAGGTGTGTGCCTATCCAAATCATGTCCAATCATTTGAATTTACCACAGGTGGACTCCAATCAAGTTGTGGAAACATCTCAAGGATGACCAATGGAGACAGGATGCACAGGAAGGGGTCTGAAAACTTTCAGAATGCACTGTACATAGGCTTTCTAGGGCAGACCAGGGCTTTTGGCACCCCTAGGTTGCTACGCAGTAGCTGACTAACAGAGCTTGTGACTTCGCGCTAAAGACCGGACTCTGGGGGTCTGGAGTAGGGTTGCAAAGAATTTTGGTAACTTTCAAGGAACATATGTAATCTTACCAGATGACATCTAGTGGCCTTTTTGGTTACTTCTGATTATCACCGTTGTCTGTAATTATCTCTGGCCTTCTGTGTGGCCTTATCATATGTAACATTAAAACAACTATGATTTTAACATACACAGAATGACAAAGCTGTAAAACATGATCCTAAATATAATTCCTAAACTTAGTGAATACCATTGGTGTTTAATATGATAGAATGCCATAGATTACCGATATCTTTGGTCAATTACAGGTAGCTTTTCAACCATAGATGGGAGCAGAGAGAGGAGCGGCGTGTGTGTGTGTTCTGCCGATGCTACTGTATGCTCAGCAGGTGGGCAGCTCACCTCTCAGAGTTCCCGCCCCCTGCCTCTCCCTTTCCTCTCATGGTCACGACACGGGAAATAAACACAGGTTGTCAGCATCTCAGTTATCCCTCCATCTTTCCATCCCTCACTCCATCCACCCTTCTCCCCCAATGTTGTTTCAGCAGCTGACAGACAGCCGCCCCTGTGTGGGTCTGTTGTCAAGGAGAGTGCACTGTCTCACAACTCTCGGGAAGACGTTTTAGCCACACATGGATAGATGGAGAGAGAGGGCAAGATGGGTTTTTTTCACCTCCCTAACGAGCTGAGAAGCGTCTCTCAGTTTGACCTCAGGGAGCAGGGGTCAAGAGGCTACCGGCCAGATGTCATGTTCACTAGCAAAAACATTCTGAAACGGGAAGAACTAAAACGAGAGTTGCTTGTCTTGGCAATTATCCCCCTGTCCCTGGTGTATGCATGAACCTTCAGGTTGATATGTGGTCAATTCTAACATAAATACATATGTTCAACCAATACATGATGCATGTCCCATTATGTGTTGAGATGGTTGGCATTTACCTCAGAGCAGAGAACTACACCATCAGCTGAATTTATGATCTAAACACATGTTCACTCAATACGTTTCATATAGTACATGTACTGTAGACGTACATGGTTGGCATTTACCTCAGGACTGAGAGTCACCCATTCAGCAATCCTGTAAAAGCCCTATATCAGCTGGATGTACAGTATGCCTGCAAATAGTACCTTGTGGGTGTGCTGTTGCCACTCTGAATACCTCAGATCTACACTCAGCATTAAATCTATTTTTACACTGCTCTCATCTCATCCTCCTACACAAAAGATAGATGTTGTCACTATTTCCCAGCTTTAATAATCCCGTCAGTGTTCCTTCGACCATATCTTTTTTTGTAGTTACAATGGCAACACGTATTCATATGATTTGGTGAAGCTCGCATACATGTGTGGCCCCATTTGCAATTCAACAGCTCTCATAATCCTTGAATGAAGAAGCAGTGCATTTCTCCAGCCATCCTATCCCAGTGTACGCGCTATGTCATTGATATATGATACATGATAGGCCTGTGTCTGAGCCAGCGTTTACTTCTCCTCATCCCACTAAAGCCTCCTGTGCTGCTTTATCTTTTCCCTCCTCTTTCCTCCTTTCTTTTTTATCAAAACCAAAAGCACTCGGTGCTCTCACAGCCCCGGAGAAAGACGGGTGAAGAGAAAAGAAGGAAAGAGAAAGAGCAGCTTTCGGAAGAAAAAAAAGATGACAGGGAAAGGGAAAGATGGTAAAGGAGCGGTGGACAGAGGTTGTCAGGGGAACAAGGGAGGAGAGGAGAAGGTTTGGAGTATTGATCCAGGAAAATGAGCCAGCGGTTAGAATCCTAGCTATGGAATTCCTGAGGAATGTATCTCTTTCCTTCTCTCTGGCTCGCCCGCTCTCTCCCTTGCACTCTCGGTCTCTCTCCTCTCCTCTCTCATTGTCTACCTGCTGTTGAGGGCTAAGAGGCCTGGAGAAACACGTGGTGTTTTTGTACAGCGTAGGACAAGACACACACACCCGCACACACACAAACTACATTGTCTGCCAACAGTAGTGTGTGTGTGTGTGGAGATGAGATGCTGGTAGTGTGCTGAACACATGGTTGAGCAATGAACATGAAGAGAGTACTTATACTCGCAGAGATCTCACTGATCAAAATACACAAAGACACACACACAGGTTAATGGATGTGCCGCACTGAATGCCCACTCCTTGAGATGAGACCCAGAATTCAAATGATGTGTTTGTAGTGCTGCTGTTCTTGAATACCCACACATTAATTTAGCATATTGATTTAGTAAAGGATTGAGGGCGTGCTGTGAGTTTCACTAGCACCGAGAGAGAAGTGCTATCTATGTGCTATCTATGGGAACGGAGAAGAGAGGAGGCCAGAGAGGAGAGAGAAAGCATGCTGGATAAATAAGTGTGGAGAGAAAGAGGTGTTATTTGTGGTAATGGAGAGAGAGAGAGAGAGAGAGAGAGAGTGGGGGGAGAAGGAGAGTGAGAGAGAGGGATGGAGATAGGGGTGTTATCTGTGGAAATGGATAGAGGGAGAAAGAGAGGGGAGCCTCGCGTGTCCAGCCTTCCAAAATCCTGTCTCTTATGCCGGGTGTACACTACACGATTCTGGACCGGATTTAGCTGTCCCAGACAAGTTGTTGAGATCGGAGACAAAATCCCCATGTCGTTGCTTACTTGGGGTGCGCGGCCATCACCGGTGCTCGTTTAATGTGAGCGGGTCAAAGACGCAATCTAAGGGCTACCAAGCTGTCCCAGACGTCCCGATATTTTCAAACCGGTTCGATTTTATCGACACAAAATCGGCAATGCTCTTGTAGTGTGAGATGTGCAACGACAACGTTTGAGAACGGTGGTCAGCAATAGCCAATGGGAGCTCGCCAGAGAAGAAGCCAGTGATATGACATTGTTTCGCATCCCCCAGAATGTGTAGACTCTCAAGCAGGAGCCATGACTACTACTAGTATGCGTTTGTACTTGCCTTCAACCAATGCCGAAGTGTCAAATCGGTACAGCTCTGAAGTTGACAATTCAAAATGCTGGCTAGATATTTGAACTCTGTATGGCAAGCGTGAACATCTGACTAAACGTTTATGGGGCTGCTACGAGCCACAGCTCGTAGCTACTACATTACATCGTATCACATGGCGAGACAGCACGGAAGATGGCGGAAACGGAGGTTTTGTTTGAAACCGCTAGTGAGACGAGTGAAGCTAAGAGTACAGAAAGTGAGAATGAGTGGGTTACATTGGCGGCGAAAAAGGGAAATGAGAAGTAAAGCTGTGTTATAAAATAGGAAACCACTAGACACGTTTTCGGTCGGAGTCAGGGTTGTGGATCAATGCTACTTGGGAAATCCGTCTATCGTCTCCAGGAAAATCTGGAATGTGTTGGAAGAAAGTGTGGAGTCGGTGAGAGTCACACCATTTTGTGTGTGTGTCTGCGGAGCAGAAGAAGCGTGTTTTGAAATATCAGAGTGGAATTTTTCCCCCTGCAGGGATTTTCGTAGCAAGGCACCTATCAAGTGGGTTATTTCTGGAGGTGGGACACATAACTGAAGAAATCGATTGAGTGGTTGGTGCACGTCGACTGACCTGTATGGTGGATGGAGAAAATAAGTTCACTTCATCCATGCTTACTGTTCTTTGATGAAGAGTCTCTCCCGTCTCATATAAAGTTAGGATTCATGAGATTTCCTGTAAGCGCTTTTGTGCACAAGACCCTTCAGTGTCATAAATGTAACAGATTTGTGTCAGGTGTGTGCAGAAGGGAATAATATTGTAGGCCAGATTAAGTGAAATGCTGCAACTGTGGAGGTGAACATGAGCCTGAATTCCTGGAGTGCCCTGTTAGGGTGAAGGAGAATGAGAAGGCAAGAGTAAGGAGTGTCCAGCGTGTCTCCTATCTGGAGGCGGTGAGAAGAGTGGAAGGAACGAGTGACGGGGAAGAAGCAATGGTGGTAGAGCCACCACGACCAGTGAAGGTTTCTCGTCAACTGAGGGAGAGTGAAATGCTACATGTTTAAAATGTGGACTTTGTATTATTCATTGCAATGGTCATAAACTGTACGGCACAAGCGGAGAAGAAGTGTAAGAAAATTGGAATCATTGTGAATGCCTCTGACATTTGATGTGGTCTTTGTGATTTCACAGCCAAGGCCATGCCAGAACTCCTGTCGGTGAATGCAGCCCCATCACAGGCCACCGATGCTGTGTAGGGATGTATTTTGGAGTGGACTGTGATTGAAGAATTCTGATATTTTTTTGTTTAAAAATAAATACAATTGGTGACGTGTTTTATTTTGTATGTCGTCTTCCCCCTTTCCCGGAATGTTTTTTTTTGTTTGTTTCTTATTCAATACCCCGTCCAGATGTGGGCAATAATGTACCATTAGCATTGGATGCCAACCGCCTTAAACCCCATCGAAGAAGGCTTCAAAATGAAGAATCTTGTAGTGTGTCTATGCCACATCGTTTAGAGTGAGCAACACTACAATGGCAACACCAACAACAAAAAAGTACAGGAAGGATGGTCATTTAATGTGAGAGGCTCAGCGATGTTAGGATTTTGAAAGACGTGCAGTGACCACCTGGTTTAGGCAACCATAACCCATTTGAGAAACAATGTGCCTCTGAGCTGTCATGTGGGACATTTCCCTCCATTTTTCCCAACACAAATGGACTCATTGTTTGTCACAAACATTGCTTGAACCTAACTATCCTATCGCTATATAAGTAGCCCGTATTTTTGCCCATGAACTTCCAACTTAGGCTCAACTGCTGGGTCCTCTTATCTTAACAGAAACTCACTCACAAAATAAATCTACTCACCGTATGGTACTGCAAACACAGTTTATCTTTGTCTCGTCCCTCCTCCCATCCATCCATCCATCCATCCATCCATCCATCCATCCATCCATCCATCCCCCTTATTTCCCTCCCCTCTCCCACACCTCACTCCTCTCTTCTCTCTCCCCCTCACCCCCCTCTACCTCTAGGTGTGGCGGAGGTGATAGTGTTAATCGGTGGTCGCCAGGCCATCGGTATGAACCAGCGGTCTCTGACGGCGGTGACGTGTTTTAACCCTCAGAACAGTAAGTGGTACCCACTGGCCAGCCTGCCCTTCTACGACAGAGAGTTATTCAGCGTCATCTCAGCAGGGGACAACATCTACCTGTCAGGTAGGCTAATGATGGGGATTGCAGCGAACACACTGCAATGCATGCATGGACACACAAACACACACATTCTCACATAATGTTAACGTTGCTATTCCTTCCTATTATTTTAGATCTGTGTTCCTCCAGAGGTCTAGCTGTTCTCTCTTCCACACTCCTACACAGAGTTAGACCTTGACATTGGACTGTGAAACAGCACTGCTAGGATTCGTCCTGCTGCATGTTCCCCTCTATCTCATTTCATATAAATGTAAATGTGTGTTAGGCCAGGGCCACCGGCCCATGTGTGTGTCTGTGGGGAGGCAGGCAGTCAGTGGGGAAATCAGCAGTGTACAGTAGTACTAACCATGGCTGAGGACTGTGTGTGTCCCTGCAGAAAATGAATGAAATGTCCACTCTGTTTGCTGCTTTCAAACCAAGCTACGCTACATAGACAAATATTGGCAGTAGAATGGTCCGTACTGAAGAGCTCAGTGACTTTCAGCGTTGCACCGTTTTTTGCATGCCACCTTTCCAACAAGTTAGTTCGTCAAAATTTGTGCCTGGCTAGAGGTGCCCCGGTCAACTGTAAGTGCTGTTATTGTGAAGTGGAAACGTCTAGGTACAACAAAGGAGGTAGGCCACACAAGTTCACAGGACCTGCTGAAGTGCGTACAGTGGTAAATTTGTCTGTCCTCGCTTGCAACACTCACTACCGAGTTCCAAACTGCCTCTGGAAGCAGTGTCAGCACAAGATCTGTTCGTCGGGAGTTAAATGAAATGGGTTTCCATGGCCGAGCAGCCGCACACAAGCCTAAGATCACCATGCGAAATGCCAGGTGTCGGGCTGGAGTGTTGTGAAGCTCACCGCCATTGGACTCTGGAGCAGTGGAAATGAATTCTCTGGAGTGATGAATCACACTTCACCATCTGACAATCCGACGGTCAAATCTGGGTTTTGTGGATGCCTGGAGAACGCTACCTGCCGAATGCATAGTCCCTACTGTAAAGTTTGGTGGAGGAGGAATAGGGCTGCTTGTCATGGTTCGGGCTAGGCCCTTTAGTTCCAGTGAAGGCTACAGCATCCAATGAAATTCTAGACGATTCTGTGCTTTCAAATTTGTGGCAACAGTTCGGGGACGGCCCTTTCCTCAGCATGATAATGCCCCCGTCCACAAAGCGAGGTCCATACAGAAATTGTTTGTCAAGATCGTTGTGGAAGAACTTGACTGGCCTGCACGGATCCCTGACCTCAACCCCATCGACCACCTATGGGATGAATTGGAACGCCAACTGCTAGCCAGGCCTAATCGCCTAATATCAGTGACTGACATCCCTAATGCTCTTGTGGCTGAATGGAAGCAAGTCCCCGCAGCAATGTACCAACATCTAGTGGAAAGCCTTCCCAGAAGAGTGGAGGCTGTTAAAGCAGCAAAGGGGGGACCAACTCCATATTAATGCCCATGATTTTGGAATGAGATGTTCGATGAGCAAGTGTCCACATACTGTAGCTTATGCTTGCAAAAAATAAGGTGTCAATAAGTAATTCCTGAATCGTTGTAAGATGGGGACAAATGTAACTCATCCCCCACTTGGTGGTACCTTGTTACATTTGCCCCCAGCTTACAACGATTCAATAATTACTTTTTGGAAACCAGTAAAAACTATCTTCAACTCAATATTTTTAACATTTGTTTCATGTATATTGAATTTTTTGCTAGAGTCTGATGCGACTGTAGCTGACTTGTGTCTTCTGTGTGTGTGTGTGTGTGTTTTAAGGTGGGACAGAGTCGGGTGTGACGGTAACTGACGTGTGGTGCTACATGTCTCTATTGGACAACTGGAACCTGGTGTCCCGTATGACGGTGCCTCGCTGCAGACACAACAGTCTGGTGTACGACGGGAAACTCTATACCATCGGAGGACTGGGCGTGTCAGGAAACCTGAACCATGTAGAGAGGTAAGAGACTCTGACACACTTGGACACTTGTACAGTATATGCTGCTATATGTGCCTGTGGAGTGGAAGCGACTGATAAAGTGGCTTGAGCTTGTACTGCTGCTCGTGTAGCGGTAAAGGAAGCTATGCTATGCTAACAAAACACGTTTGGAAGTGCTCTGGGCTGGGAGCAGAGCGAGGAGACGAATATCCATTGTGACACAGACTAAAGTACTATCCTATTTAAGTAGGACATTTTATGTAGGCTATACTTATACTGAAGTTATTTTAGTGTCTTATATGTTACGAGGTCACATCGACTTTTACTTTTTCAATAGAGCTCCTTATGTGTTGATGTCCTCGGGCAGAAGGATGGGTATTGTATGTCCCTGTGTGTGCAACTGTCTCGAGCTGTAGAAAAACGTTCAACTTGAAGGACGGTTAACGTCAAACTTAATTATTAGTGGTAAAAATCCATTTATGATCGGAAATAAACTCTTCCCTTCGCGGCAGTCTAACAATGAGACTGGAAGCCTCTGAGGCAATACGAATGGCAGTGGTAAAATGGCTTCATCTTCTGCTGCTCTCAACACAGTCTCGCACTCACACACACACACACAACTGGGGTGAAATGTCTTCATCTTCTGCTGCTCTCAGCCGGGCTGGGAAGATTAAACTGAGCAATCAAAAGAACATAACAGAACGTATTACAACAGGCCACCGCTGCTCATTACAGAATGGAGTGGCTCTCCCAAGCCCCTCTCTCTCTTAATGTGGCAGAATACACACACACACACACACGAGATAACACACACACACACACCACACAGACACACACACACACTGAAGCTGTTCTCTCTCCGTGTAACAGCGGTCCCTCAAATGGATTCATCTCATTTGATATGTCCCCATAACGCTGCCATGCTGTGTCATTAAGACTGTGTCTGGCTGGAATACTGAGCTCTGTAATGGAAACACGTTTGATTCCTCTGCCTCGAGTCGCGGCTCGTAATTGCAGACCTAACATTGTCCCCAGGCTAGAGTTGCTGGCACGTAAGAGCCTGGTAACAGTGTGGGACTGTTTGGGACTTAGGGGGTGTGGATTTACTGAGTGACATGATAATCAATTCAAATTCTGAGCGGTTCACACCACTATGAGACGTTGCTCCAAATCGTGGCGGGAAAAGTGTTTATGTGGCACCACGGCAATAATTCCCCAGAACCCGAGGTAGAAGGAACATATTGCCGTTCATGCTAATTGGTAGCTAGCGTAACTCTGTTAGCCGCCCTTTAACACTGTACACTAATGTCTTCAGATAGAAAGATTAAAGACATGCAGTCAAAGGCAGTTTGATAATGTATGTTGTGCTTGTGCAGAACACTATCCCGTTAAAGAGTGCAAGCGCAGTCTTTTTCGCCCCAATGGTGCGGAAATGCTACAACTGCTGTACAGCACTGGAGGAGATTGTTAGACCCATCTCTGTGGGAGATGGCTTGCCACTGGCAGTTTGCGAAAAGTGTCAAACTCTTCTTAGGAAGATACTACAAAAGCAGCTGTGAATTGGCGAGAAATAGGCAGATTATTTAGAGACAGATAGAGTAGATAGACTCATGGAGAATCCATGATGGACAAGCGAACCTCTTTCTCTTTGTTGCACACACACAAACACAAAAAACATAATTCCCCCCCCCCCCCCCCCCCCCACCTCCGGGTGCAGCACACTTTGGGGGAGGATCTAAGGGTTGCTGTAAATGCTGATGGACTGAGAGACCCGACAATTAAAACCAGCGGTTGTGTCGGCCGTTCTGAGGCACTCTGAAGCCAGACGTTTCGACAGAGCAAGAGCCGGTTGGTGGGCGAGATCATTGCCGACCTAAGCAGTGCACCTAGGCATTTACAGCCGAACAAAGCTGCGGTGTGCGTGTGTGCGTGTGCATGCGTGTTTTAATGATGACGCTCAGAAACCCTCAGCCAAGTCTCAATGATCAACAATCGTCTGTCAGCCACAAACAGTCAAAAAGATCTCTCGCTTGTTACCGGGGAACTCGGATGAATCGAGAAGGCAGTGGTGGAGAGTCAACGAAGTGTAAGGGGTTGAACGGTGAACAGAGTGGTGTGAACTACTAATGGACCATCCTAAACAGCAGGAGACACAATCTGAGCATAATGTCGCAGGGTTGAGGAACATAAGAAAAGTTACTTCAGTGCTGTGTCTTGTCTTATCTGAGTGTGTGTGTGTGTGTGTGTGTGTGTGTGTGTGTGTGTGTGTGTGTGTGTGTGTGTGTGTGTGTGTGTGTGTGTGTGTGTGTGTGTGTGTGTGTGTGTGTGTGTGTGTGTGTGTGTGTGTGTGTGTGTGTGTGTGTGTGTGTGTCCGTGCTGCGTAGCTTACTAGTTGTAATTGCTCCCCAGGTAGCCGAGAGCTCCTTGTCTGAAGGATATTTATACTCCCGGCGTCACATACACACACACAAACTCAGCAATTTACACACCCGGTGTCGTTAAGCCATTTATAGTAATTTCTTTCCAGTATGGCTGGGCCAGCTAAGCATATGGATTTCTCATCAAAACATGACAGGACTTGAACCTTTGCTCTCTAAAGACTCCTCACTGCCGTCTCACAGTCGGTCTCTCATTTGCTATCTAGTGTATGAACATATGGTGGTAGAGTAGGGCTGTCTGTTGGTGGCCATCCGTCATGAAAAAGAATAGAAACTGCCACACGCTGCCCCTGCAAAGTACAGTCCAGTGCATTTTGCAAACAGCTCCAGGGTTGGGGTCAATTTCAATTCCAGCCCATTCAGGAAGTACACTGAGATCCCAATTCCGATCACATTCAACACTTTTCCATTTAAGAGAATGTAGAATAGGAATTTGGTTTACTTTCTGGAATTGACCCCAACCGTGGTCAGCTCTCCATCCATTGACCATATTTTGCTTCTTCCCAGCATTGTTTTGTGGGATGGCGTTTTGCGCAGTTTGGTTGAGTTGTCGTCAGGGGTCTGTCTTGTCTATCTACTGTATCTGTCTATCTGTTTGATGCAGTGTTGTGTGATTTTATATAGTGGTGTGTGTGAGTGGCTGGTTTAGTATGCAGTATGCTCTAGCAGCCCTAGCAGCAGACTAACTGGGCCTCTGCCCTGATGCTCTGCAGCCAGAGTTGATTTGCTCTACTCAGACACTGATTGGCATGCCTGATTGAGGTTTGTTTACAGGCCTGTCTCCCAGTGTGTGTGTGTGTGTGTGTGTGTGTGTGTGTGTGTGTGTGTGTGTGTGTGTGTGTGTGTGTGTCTCTCTACCCATCTCATTTGTCAGTCAAGACCTTAGCCCCAACCTCGGCGCCTCCACCCGCCCTGCCTCCTAATTTGTAGCCCGGGCGTCCATCTTGCTCTTGGTTTCACGGCTCCTAACCGTGAAATTCTCCTACGTTCACAATGATGTCCTCAATCAGTCTGTCTCAGGGCTGCTGCCTTTTTTTCTTCTTCTACCAGCTCAGCAGGAAACCACAGCAACAGTCTACTGTATCTGCGTCACTCACACCCTATGTATTCTACACACCCCTCTCAATAGAATAGGAACCACGCTAGTCAGTAGGAGCCAAAGACCTAAGAAGAAGACACACAAGATGTCTGCAACAGATAATAATCTTGAGGAAACAAAAATACATTCTCACGTTCAACATCTGGGAGTGTTTAGGGTCCAACTTAATTTTTTCAAGCTAATTCAAGCTAGCAGATCCCTATAAGATGAATGGCAAAGTATTCAGCACGCAGTACAACCTTAGTGCCATTGTAACTCACAATCAGGTATCCATGTCGTGCACCGGCACGTTGAACCACTAGCCAACCTTATTGCCACATTTGAATAATCATGATTTAATGACGTGTCAATCACCGATGGTTTTGTTCTATTAATCGAGTACAATGTACAGGCAGACGGGCACTTTCCATTACCAGTTTATATTGAATGAAGACTATTAGCTCGCAACATGTCTAGCAGTACTTAATAGGGAAAGGGGAATACCTAGTCAGTTGTCCAACTGAATGTATTCTGCATTTAAGCCAACTCTTCTGAAACAGAGAGGTGCGGGAGGCTGCCTTAATCGACATCCATGTCTTTGGCGCTTGGGGAACAGTGGGTTAACCTTGCTCAGGGGCAGGACGACAGATTTATACCTTGTCCGCTCGGGGATTCGATCCAGCAACCTTCCGGTTACTGGCCCAATGCTCTAACCACTAGGCTACCTGATACAGTGATATGGTGTGTAGTTTAACAAGCCTAGTATTCTCTAGTCTAGACTCTAGGACAGCGTTTTCCAATCTCATCCTCAGGGACCACCGGTCCAGTCATTCCACATGTTCGTCCTATTCCACCACAAGGACAACTGATTCAACTTGTCAACTGATCGTCATTGCTTTTGATGAGTTGAATCAGGTGTTCTATATAGAACAACATCCCTGAGGGACTGGTGGTTAGGTAAAGAAGTGAAGATGGTTTTGTTACTTCTTTGGGAGAGTCCTAGGCTGCATTAGAAATGTCTTTTCCCCGTAAAGTGTTGGAATGTTTTTTTATTTTGTTCCATTGCTGTGCTGCCCAGTGAGTTTCAATTCTGTTCTGATGACGTGAATTTCACTTTCTCCGTTTCGTGTGTGTGTGTGAAGGTTAAACTTGTCTCAGTCTTGGCCTTCACAGAGGTATAGGTCTTAGGTAAATGTTAAATGTGTCTTTTCACAACGTTTCATATTCATACCCCTTGACTTCATTGTTGTTACAGCCTGAATTCAAAATTGATCAAGTCGATTTGTTTTACCCATCTACACACAACACTCCATAATGACAAAGTGAAGCATGTTTTTAGAATTTTTTTTGTAAATTTATTAAAAATCAAATACCAAAATATCTCATTTACTTAAGTATTCACACCCCTGAGTAGGTCTCAAAGAGCTTTGCACACCTGGATTGTGCAACATTTGCCCATTTATTTCAAGTTCTAACCTAAATGGCTCCCAATCAAATAAAAAATGCACTGTCATGTTAACAAACAACATAATTATTTGTATTTAACTTTTGATTTAACTGCACAAGTCAGTTAAGAACAAATTCTTATTTACAATGACGACCTACCCCGACCTAACCTTAACCCGGACGACGCCGGGCCAATTGTGCGCCGCCCTATGGGACTCCCAATCACGGCCGGTTGTGATACAGCCTGGCATCGAACCAGGGTCTGTAGTAACGCCGCTAGCACCAAGATGCCGCTGCGCCACACGGGAGCCCCCCTAAAAACAGGACAGGTCAAAGGGAAATGAACAATATGGAATGGACAATCACAACTGTTGTCCAGGAGTTTCACCCCACTGTTATAATTTTGACATGCTGATCATGTTGGAAGAAATAATACTTCTGCATTTCCCACAGTGTCAACACATTGCAAATAGGCTCACCATAACTCCTCATAAAGTTGGGTAGCTTATATTCAGAGCTTAAATAGCCAAAATGATTAGTCACAGGAAACAGGATTAATACAGCCTGCTTTACAAATCGTGGGCCTCCCACACGGATAGGCATTCATAAAATTAATATTTTGTCCGGTCGTGACCAGCCTTGCTTGGCCCAAACATAGACGTCTATAAATTGTCATTTTAACTTTCATTCAGAACCAAAAAATGAGCCTGATTTCAACATCTGGAAAATACGTATTTTCAACGTCTAGAAAATACGTATTTTCAACATTCGGAAAAGATGCCTTTTCAAAAATATGTATTTAAAACGTACAGAGCCTTTCATTCAGAACCTAACTTCAACGTCTGGAAAATACATATTTTAGATGTCATTTTAATATCATTACTGGGACTATTTTAGTTTTGCAGGGTAGATTAATGATGGAATAAAAAAAAACATTTTTTTTAGAATAAGGCTGTAACGTAGCAAAATGTGGAAAAAGGGACGGGGTCTGAATACTTTCCGAATGCGCTGTATGTTGTGTAGTGGTCGACCTTGCCCTGCTCTGGCCTTCTGTCTTGTCACAATAAAAATGTCTAACCTTTCTTCTCAGAAAAACAGTTGTTGCAAACTTCTACAGTAGGTGTTTCTTTTCAGGCCAGTCTCCAGCATTGGACGAAAGCGCATTGTGTAATAATCAACCTTTGTATCAATTCATATTAAATGTAAATTGCACCGATTTTCCCCTCTTCCATCCTCTACCCACTCTCTATTCCAGAGAGGACAGTGCATTACAGTCCATATCTTTATCGTGTCTCTGACACACACTGTAAACTCAGTGAGATACTCACACATTCAGCTAGACGCACACACACACACACAGCTGACTACCGGTTGGAAAAGGTATTCAAGGCATTCAGCCTCCAGTCAGACAGAGAGAAAGGACATTGTGTGTGCGCGTGTTTGTGTGTGGTGGTTTGCGTGCTTACCTTCGTGTGTGTGTGTGTGTGTGTGTGTGTGTGTGTGTGTGTGTGTGTGTGTGTGTGTGTGTGTGTGTGTGTGTGTGTGTGTGTGTGTGTGTTTGCTCCTTGTGGTCCATTGAGGAAAAGAGTGTTAGCCTGTTCACGCCTGTCCCGGTCTCCTCTGTCTCTCCTCTATAGAAGGCCCAGTCTCCACTCAGTGTGGTTGTATAGAAGCTCTACTCAGCCTGGCTGTATAGAGTGGTTGTGACAGTAATCGGCTCCATTGTCTGCCTGCTAGAGGAAGCTGTCAAGCCATTGTGAGAGATACGCCCCCATTTATTCCGTTCTACACACACACACACACAAGCGCCCGTTCACCTCTAGACACACCCTTTCCCTGCAAACACACACACGTATGCATGATACATACACTCACAGATACACACTCTCCCATTTAAACACTCATACATGCACACACGTACACCGTTCATACACTGGCATGGACACACACCCTTCTTTGCTGACAGTACCCATGTAGCACTGAGAAACACTGCTGCACCGCAAAGCAAACCCCTCCAGCCTCTGTCTCCTTTTCCTAATGTGGCATGTTGATGAGCCGTTTGCCTGTGCCTGTGTTTCGGCTTGGTGCTGGGAGAGGAGAGGGGGGTGTGCGGGTCTCTGTAGCCCAACGGCAGAGCTCCGTGATGAGGTAAAGTTAGTTCCAGACCCCTGCTGTGGAGGTCCCCCCCCTACAGAGCTAATCCTCAACTCCCCAGGATTAACAACTTCACAACCCTGTCCCCTACTGTGCAGTCAAGGCTCCGCCTTACCGCCTTCCTGCTAATCCCCCCTCACCCCCTTTTCTTTCCACTCTCTCCCCTACTTTTTACACTCCGCTTTCCCCCCACACCCACTTTTCCACCCCCAAAACACATTCTTGCTCCATCTACCTTTTGCCCTGACCTTGCTCTCCTTCTACCCCCTTATTCTTTCTTCCCCCTTTCTCTTCCCTCCCTCCTCTCTCCTCTCCTTCTTTCTCTCATCCCTCTCTGCTGTGTAAATGGGTATGAAGGCCGATTCAGCTGAATTCCCCTTCATCCTTCACTAATTATCAACCTCTCCTCTCTCTGTCTGTATTTCCCCTCTACCCCGGACGTATGGATGTGTTTGTGACCGTAGGGTGGGTGGGTGGGTGGGTGGGTGGGTGTGTGTGTGTGTGTGTGTGTGTGTGAGTAAGTGTTTGACCTTAGGCTGTGCTTTGCCAGCTCTGTGGGGTGGCTATATGCGTCTCTGATTTAGTCTCCGGCGCCAGGAGGGAGGAAGAACGTCCCAAAAAGTCTAAGAATCATCTTTCTTTCTCTCCTCATCTCTTCCTTCATCTCTCTCTCTCCATCTTTTCGTTTATCTGTTTTACCTCTCTCTCACCCCTCTCCCTTCATCCCTCTCTTACATAGTATTGAGCTGTTGTAGTATACCTGATGGCTATATTAAAGCCAGATCATCTGAGTTATCCCTAACACACCAGCTTCATCCTCCTTTCACAAGGAGGGCCTGAGGTGTGTGTGTGTGTGTGTGTGGTGTGTGTGTGTGGAAGATGGAGAGTATAATGGAACGTGTGTGCACACGCACATGTGTGTGTGCGAAGGCCTGAGGTTTGTGTAGGAGAGGATGATAAAACGGGGATGTCTTGGGAGGCCTGCACCGTCCCTCGTGGGGTTACAGGCGACATCCAGACAAACAGGCATGGCTGAGATGGGTGGGTTAGGCCTCGGCCTGGGGAGAGTATTAGTGGAGGGGAGAGGGTGAGTGGAGATGAGACAGGGAGGTAATGGGTGTGTGTATGTGTGTGCTTGTGTTTTACCAGGCTAATAAACGACTAGCAGACGGTTTTGGGTGATTTCCAGGTTTTACCAGCAGGCTAATCATTTCTCTGTCTCTCTCCCCCTTCCCTCTCCCCCCCCTCTTCCCACCTCCCTCTCTCCCCCCTCTTTCCACCTCCCTCTCTCCCCCCTCTTTCCACCTCTCTCTCTCCCCCCTCTTTCCACCTCTCTCTCTCCCCCCTCTTTCCACCTCTCTCTCTCCCCCCTCTTTCCACCTCCCTCTCTCCCCCTTTTTTCCACCTCCCTCTCTCCCATCCTCTTAGCATTCTATAGATCATTAGAAACATCTCAGGGCTATAAAGAAAGTAGAAAAGGAAAGAAGAGAAAGACCAGACTGACAGGAAGAAAGATAAAGAGGCATTAAACTACAGCTCACACGTCTATGCTAAAGTCAAATTGTTGTTCAATATTTTGTTTCTCAATAGATTATTGTGTTTCTATCTCCTGCCTTGGGTATAGGCTCTGAGATTAAATAGGCTATGATGTCGCACTCCTATCGCACAGCAACATGTCTTCTTGTCTGATGAAACAAAAATAGAACAGTTTGTAATAACCATTGTTATGTATGGTGGAAAAAGGGGGATGCTTGCAAGCCGAAGAACACCATCCCAACCGTGAAGCACCGGGGTGGCAGTATCATGTTGTGGTGGTGCTTTGCTGCAGGAGGGACTGGTGCACTTCACAAAATAGATGGCATCATGAGGATGGAAAACTATGTGGATATATTGAAGCAACATCTCAAGACATCAGTCAGGAAGTTAAAGCTTGGTCTCAAATGGGTCTTCCAAATGGACAATGACCCCAAGCATACTTCCAAAGTTGTGGCACAATGGCTTAAGACAACAAAGTCAAGGTATTGGAGTGGCCATCTCACAAAGCCCTGACCTCAATCCTATAGAAAATGTGTGGGCAGAACTGAAAAAGTGTGTGCGAGCAAGGAGGCCTACAAACCTGACTCAGTTACACCAGCTCTGTCAGGAGGAATGGGCCAAAATTCACCCAACTTATTGTGGGAAGCTTGTGGAAGGCTACCCGAAATATTTGACCAATACTAATTGAGTGTGTCTCAACTTCTGACCCAGTGGGAATGTGATGAAAGAAATAAAATCTGAAATAAATCATTCTCTCTATTATTTTGACATTTCACATTCTTAAAATAAAGTGGTGATCCTAACTGACCTAAGACAGGGAATTTTTACTAGGATTAAATGTCAGGAATTATGAAAAGCTGAGTTTAAATGTATTTGGCTAATGTGTATGTAAACTTCCGACTTCAACTGTACTTCAAAGTAAAAGATCAACTGTTTGGTCACCTGTGAAATGAAACTGTAGGCTGTAAACCGGTTTGCATACAGCAAAACACATAGCTTATCTATTTACTAGGCTACTATAGGCCCAATTAAGCGAGAGATGCACGTGGTAATTTGTTGTATGGCTACTTTAGGAATATGAACCCATACATCCCTATGTCCAATTATTTTAGATTCCAAAAATAAAATGTATAGATTTTCGCTCTTCTCACTAACGGTAAATGGCTGCATGTAGGGCTGTGACGGTCATGGAATGTTGAATAAAGGTAATTGGCCAACCAAATGATCGTGGTCACCGTGATAACCGTAAAAAATACTGACTCTTAACGTTTGCTGCCATAGATATAGAAAAGCTGTCATCAGGGTAAAGGGAGGCTACTTTGAAGAATCTCAAATATAAAATATATTTTGATTATTTAAACACTTTTTTTGGTTTCTACATGATTCCATATGTGTTATTTCATAGTTTTGATGTCTTCACTCTTATTCTGCAATTTAGAAAATAGTACAAATAAAGAAAAACCCTGTGTTTTCAAACTTTTGACTGGTGCTGTATGTAAATGAATGTGTTAAGAGTTCGTATTACCGCTGAAAAGGACTCAACCACACGAATGCCCAGCATTCATGTTCATTACACACACAAAAAATATATCATTTATTTTTATTTGACGGTTATTTTATTTTCAAGACAGTCTTCATCCCTGACCTTCAGGTATACGGTAATATTGCCAGCCTAGCTGCATCTTGTTTGCCATTTGCACAAAATTCTTACTTTTCTGCTTGCAATACAATACTTCAACCACTAGAAAATGTGTGTTCGCACAAAGGACATTCTCAAGTTCAGTTTTTATAAATGTCCATTCTTTGCTGGAAATCTGGCCCTAGCAGGTTTTGGGGAATATTTTGTACAAGTGTGCGTGTGTGTTCTGATCTAGTGTGTGTGTGTGTGTGTGGATTGAGAATAAGTAATTGGTGTGTGACCTACAGTGATTTTGCATGTCCTACTTGACGCCCACATCCAATTAAACTGGCATACCGTCTCTCACGCACTCTCTTTCTCTCTCTCACACACACACACACACACACACACTTTGTCTCCAGTCCTCTCTTGACTGTTTCAAGGTGCCCTCTCAACAGTCTCAAATTAGTGTTATGGTTGGCGGAGGATGGCCCCCCCCCCCCTACACACAGATATGGACAGACTGCAGTGTACAGGGCAGTTTGTAAATTTGTTTATTCACATGGATTATGGGTAAATCTGGGAGGGCCAGTGTAAACGGTCCGGCATTAGATGGTGACAGGGCGTGTGTGTTTCCAGCCTTTTGGGGGCCCTAAGCAACATTTGGTTGGGGGGGCCCCACCTTGTGCAAAAACATTTTAGTGGCCTCCCTCTTGACCTTTGAGATAAACATTTACACACAAAAAAAATCTAAATGCAAAGTTTTGGTCCCATGTTTCATGAGCTGAAATAAAAAATCCCTGAAATCTTCCATACGCACAAAAAGCTTATTTCTTTTAAATGTGCACAAATTTGTTTACATCCCTATTAGTGAATATTTCTCCTTTGCCAATATAATCCATCCACCTGACAGGTCTGGCATATCAAGAAGCTGCTTAAACAGCATGCTCATTACATGGGTGCACCTTGTGCTGAGGACAAAAAAAAATACCACTTTAAAATGTAAAGGTTTGTCACTAAACACAATGCTACAGATGTCTCAAGTTTTGATTTGGCATGTTGGCTTCAGGAATGTCCACCAGAGATGTTGCCAGAGAATTTAATGTTCGTTTCTCTACCATAAACTGAACCAAAGTTTTTTTAGAGAATTTAGTAGTATGTCAGACGGACCTCACAACCTCAGACCACATGTAACCATGCCAGCCCAGGACCTCCACATCCGGTTTCTTGAAACAAACTCAAGGATTGGGGGAGGTGGGGTGCCTTGGATTATTTCGGTCTGTAATAAAGCCCTTTTTGTGGAGAAAAACTAATTCTGATTGGCTGGGCCTGGCTTCCCAGCCCAGTCATGTGAAATCCATAGATTAGGGCCTAATACATTTATATCAATTGACTGATTTCCTTATATGAACTGTAACTCAGTAAAATGTTGGAAGTTGTGTTTATATTTTTGTTCAGTATAGTTTTAAAGTTCATTTCCTGTAAATCTACACATTTTACCATGGTGCGGAAAGAAAACGCTGCCATTTTCGCCCCCATGTGTAATGGGTGCGTGCTGGTGGCAGGGAAGTCAGGCGCAGGAGAGTGAACTTGGTATGAACAGAGCAGTTGAGTAAATGCTAAAAAACTCAGAAAAACAATATATACAAAAATAATATACAAGGGTACAAAACCCATGACACCAGAACATGACTTGCACAAAACATACAACAAACAATCACCGACAAAAACATGAGGGAAACAGAACATACACAACATGTAATTGATGGGATTGATTAGAAGACAAGACAAAACCAATGGAAAATGAAAAATAGGTCGGTGATGGTGGAACTCTCGCAGCATAGAAGGATCCAACACATCCTCCACCAGAACCAAGCATCTCTCCTCCGGACCATACCCCTCCCAGTCCACGAGGTACTGAAGGCCCCTCGCCCGACGTCTCGAATCCAGTATGGAACAAACGGAGTACGCCGGGGCCCCCTCGATTTCCAGAGGGGGCGGAGGAACCTCCCGCACCTCAGACTCCTGGAGCGGGCCAGCCACTACCGGCCTGAGGACAGACACATGGAACGAGGGGTTAATGCGGTAATCGGGGGGAAGCTGTAACCTGTAACAAACCTCGTTCACTCTCCTCAGGACTTTAAACCAATATATACAATATATACAAAATATATACAAAAAGAATATAAAGGGGTACAAAACCCATCGCTCACCAGAACATGACACCAGAACATGAAACAGAGGGTTAAATACACAACATGTAATTGATGGGATTGAAACCAGGTGTGATAGAAGACAAGACAAAACCAATGGAAAATGGATCAGCGATGGCTGGAAGGTCGGTGACGTCGATCGCCGAACACCGCCCGAACAAGGAGCGGGACCAACTTCGGCGGAAGTCGTGACACCATGAAGTGGAGATACATTTAATGTTAATATGATATCTGAATGACTAACAAAATCAATGGGGCCCCTGGACACATGCCCTGCATGCCCGGTTGGTATTTGGCCATGATTACTACAAGTTTATACACTGAGTGTACAAAACATTAGGAACACCTTCCTAATATTTGGTTGCAACACACCCCTCTACCCTTTTGCCCTCAGAACAGCCTCAATTTGTCGGGGCATGGACTCTACAAGGTGTCCAATGCTTCCCACAGTTGTGTCAAGATGGCTGGATGTCCTTTGGATGGTGGACCATTCTTGAAACACACGGGAAACTGTTTAGTGTGAAAAACCCAGCAGCGTTGCAGTTCTTGACACACTCAAACCGGTGCGCCTGGCACCTCCTAACATATCCAGTTCAAAGGCACTTTAATCTGTTGTCTTTCCCATTCACCCTCTGAATGGCACACGTACACAATCCATGTCTCACCTGGATTCACCTGGTCATTCTACAGTACCAGTCAAAGGTTTGGACACACCTACTCATTCCAGGGTTTTTCTTTATTTTTACTATTTTCTACATTGTAGAATAATAGTGAAGACATCTAAACTATGAAATAACACATATGGAATCATATACTAACCAAAAAAGTGTTGAACAAATATTTTATATTTGAGATTCTTCAAAGTAGCCACCCATTGCCTTGATGACAGCTTTGCACACTCTTGGCGTTCTCTCAACCAGTTTCTGACTCTTAGTGACTTGATCAGAAGAACAGGAGGAGGGGAAAAAACATCAAAGGTAGTGATATGACACCCGTCCTTTTTAGGTACCTGCCTGATGTATTGGAAATAAATAATACCTACTGAATAGACTCTCAGCAATAGGGTTACTGCCATTCTTTGATCCTGTTTGCTTTGATTACATGACTGAAGTTTCTGCTACGAAGCTAAATGCATTTTCTTGTCCAAGTAAACCAAGGTCACTATACATTGTGATGCATGGATGGATACCAACTCAGTAGCCTAGTAGCCTAATAGTCAATCCTACAGTATTGTACTGTGTCATTACACAGTACTTGCTTTGCTACTGTATTTATATTACAGTAGGTGTACTGTAATTCTAAATACAGTAACTTACTTGCCAATGATCTGCCTGTAAGTTACTGTCAAATTCACAGCAACCCCTTTACAGTACACACACACACTGTGCCGGTTCCAGGCATAAGCAACATAAGCGGTCGCTTAGGGCCCTTTAGCACCCCCTAGGAACTCAGTCCGGGTCTTGACTTACTATTGAGAGTAAGAATAGTACAATACACAAGGTGCAATTTTGAAATGTGTTTTTGCATCAGCAGTTTTTCTCTAATGTCAGTCACTGACAGTCACTCAATTAACCATGTCAGTGAATTTTTTGATTGGTAGCTAGTCTAGCCAGCTATCTAAACTTGCAGTAATGCCGAATACCAACCGAGCACGCAGGCCACGTGCCTAGGGTCCCTGATCTCCAGGGGGCCCCCATTGATTTTGTTAGTCATTCAGATTTCATCTTAACAAAAGTAATTACAAAATGTGTAGAATTGTAGGAAATTAGCTATAAAACTGCAAACATTTTCTCTACGCCCCATGGCAAAATGTGTAAAATTGCAGGAAATGAAAAAGGGGGGCCACTAAATGTTTTGGTGTGAGGTGGGGGGGCCCCCCCAACAAAATCTATCTTAGGGCCCCCAAAAGGCTAAAGCCAGCCCTGCTTGGACACCAAAGTGAGACTGTAGGATTCTAACGTCACCCAGTGATGATGCAATTAACAAGCTCTGACCCGTGGAACACAGAAACACACACACAAACTCTCATTTAGCATGACGGGGTGACTGCACATTGTGATTTTAAAAAGCTGTCGGTATCAAACGCACATACACGCACAGCATCACACTGCTTCAAGTGTCTTTATAGTAAAATCACAGGTGGCAAACTGCTGCTCTAACTTTACCTCAGCAGGAGAGAAACACATGAGTGGTGTGGAGAGAATTGTGGTGAGATGGAATGCATGCAGAGAAAGAACATGTTCCTTAGAGATGCCTCTCTCTCTGCACTACACTCTCTCCATCCCCTTCGCTCTCCCCCATCTCTCTTTCTGTCTCGTGTTTCCTATGTCAGTGACCTTCATTGTGCGAATAAACAGTGAAGGTCTGAGTCGAGGCACAGATCAGTGTTGTTTTTTCCCCAGGACATATCACACATTATCTTGTCATCTTTGCTGTAACTGAGACCGGGAGAGAGAGTGTGTGTCATAATCTGGAGCTTAGCACTCTACTACAACACACACACACACAGACACACACACACACACATAGACACACGCACACATATACACACACCATTCTTGGCAAGCTAACCTCTATTAAACCCCATTTACCATAGCCTTATTTATTATCAGTTAGGCTGTCTGGGCTCCTATTGTTATGGTGAATAAACTACAGACTACCTGCAGAAGGCTTAACAACAGCAACAATTTAGATAGGGTTTTACCGTAGAGAGGTGGGTAACCCCAACCCTTTAACCCTAACCTTGAACTTACCCTGACCTTAGCCTTAGCTCCAGCCCCAACACTAACCCTACCTCCAGCCCTAACCCCAAACCTAACCACAGCCTCAGTTGTTCAGTGTGTGATGTAATCCCTCTGCGAAAGTTACTCTGCTGGCACTGACCTCCAAACAGCCCAACACTTCCTCCTCCAGGGTACGAGAGATGAAGACGAGATGGAGACCTGAATAGCACTGATAACCTTCTACTTCCATACGTCCTTTTCCCTAAACACACACACACACACCTCGCACATACACACTCCCCCCAGTTCCCCGTCCCCCCTTTCTCTCTCTCTTTCTCTCTCATGGATGTCAGTAGACCCAATGTGTATGTACTGTGAATTAATGACTCCAACCTAAGTGTATGTAAACTTCCGACTTCAACTGTACATACATACATACATACATACATACATACATACATTTTGCCTCCCAAGATCAACAGTTTTTCTGTTTATGATATCAGAGGATTCGCTCCATGTGTAAATAAACAAACTCATGTTTCATCTGACACATACTCCTCCGTTTAGAATCCTTTATTTTTGCAGTAAATGTTTGTTTATGGCCTGATTCAGTCTCTGTCTTGTAAACAGCTCCCCCAGTGACCTTGGCTACTCTCCTCACCAACAGCCAGAGTATTGACAACCACTAAACACACGATGGATGTGGTTTCACACCTATGCTATCTGACACGATTGCATTTCACTCTTCAAACCAATTGGTGTGTAATTTACTTCATTCACACACATGAAAACGCACACAAACAAACAGGGACATGTTGTGCCGGCAGACGGGGCCAACAGTCGTGGTGTCAACCCTTGTCACCTTGGTGTGTATTGGTTTGGTCTTTAAGTCGTTGCCAGGGAACTCTGTGTCATGTCCAAGCTAGCATGTCCAAGCTAGCATATTGCTATGTAATACTGCAGTTTCTAAATACACATTTCAAATGTATTGAAAAATGCCTTGCAGATGAAATAACATGTTAATTATCTCTCCTTCTCCCTCTTGTTCTGTGTGTTGGCATGAGGTATGAACCATCACTAACCAGTCCTTGTCCCTCTCCTCTCCATAGGTACGACACCATAACCAACCAGTGGGAGACTGTGTCTCCGCTCCCCAAGCCGGTGCACTCTGCAGCAGCCACGGTGTGCGGGGGGAAGGTGTATGTGTTTGGAGGGGTGAACGAGGCGGGCCGATCGGCGGGGGTACTGCAGTCATACGTCCCTCAGACCAACTCCTGGAGCTTCATAGAGTCACCCATGATAGGTAAGAGTCAATACTGTAACTGTAACAGCCCTTAAAGAAAAACCACATGTGAAATGTGTTTGGAACACTTCTCATGTGATCAAATGTTTTTACGTGTAGTTTCATGTTATCATGTTTCATGTTGATTTGCATGTTGCCACACGTTATCACAATAACTTCCCACGAGATCACATGAAAACATGTGATTTTGGAACAATTCACATTTGATCACGTGAAATCGGTGTGGTTTTTCCCATAAGGGAGTGCTCTAGCTTCTGCTCTAACTATAATGAACTCAACTGAACAGTGAGGGAATGGCAGAGATGTCAGAAATGTAAAGAGGGTTGAGAGCACAGTTCAACCTACCTCACCGTCCCCTTCCATTTACACACACACACACACACACACACACACACACACACACACACACACACACACACACACACACACACACACACACACACACACACACACACACACACACACACCACCTTATCTAATCCTACAGTACCCCCGGGCCTAGGCATGCAGCAGAAATACATCCGAGGGAGGGAGAGAGAGAGGGGGAGAGGGACGGGGATAGATCGGAGAAAGGGGGGGGGGGGGGGGAGAGTATGATGTAACTGACAGGGGATAGAGGGGTGCATCTGTTAATGACAGGAGCAGAGATTCAGGGCAGAGAGAAGAGGAAGAAGAGAGAGGAGGATAGCAGCCTGTATACCCAGGGTATAACCAGATTCTCATTATTATCTGTTTGGGCCCCTCTCCCCAGCATGAGCTGCAAATGGCTTTTCCAAACACTTATCAACTGGCTATTTCCTGCTTTCACACACACACACGCAGGAACATAAATACACATGCAGGAACACACACACACTATTAGATTGACAGACGCTGCCACACATTCATACCCAAGCTGTTAAGTTATCTCAGGCAGTCACTAATTGTGTGTGTTAGCGTGTGTGAGCGTGAGCGTGAGCCATAACAGTATATTTGATCTTTCAGCTTCCCTATCAAATCTAAACATTCCAAGCAGGCAACCTAAGAAAATTAACAACAATGACAAATGGTTTGATGAAGAATGCAAACACCTAACAAAGAAATTAAGAAACCTAGAAACCAGAAAACCTGAGCCTACGCCTTCACAATGGTGAATCACTAAAACAATACAGAAATAAAAGAAAGAACAGCATGTCAGAAATTAGCTCAATGTAATTGAAGAATCTAACTACTTCTGGGATAATTGGAACATCACTAAACAAACAACACGAAGAGTTATCTATCCAAAATACAGATGTATGGATAAACCATGTCTCCAATCTTTTTAGCTCTATAACAAAGAACAAACAGCAAAAACATGGCTTTTTACCAAATTACCGTACGACAGAACACGTATACACCCTGCCCACCCTTATTGAAATGTAAACAAACCAAAACAAAGGAAAAGTCTTCTCATGCTTTGTTGATTTCAAAAAGGTTTTTGACTCAATTTGGTATGATGGTTTGCTATATAAATTGATGGAAAGTGGTGTTGGGAGGAAAAACATACAACGTTATAAAATCCATGTACACAAACAAGTGTGCGGTTAAAATTGGCAAAACAACACAACAATTTGTTTCCACAGTGCCATTGGGTGAGACAAGGGTGCAGCTTGAGCCCCTCCCTCTTCAACATAGATATCAATTAATTGGCAAGGGCACTAGAACAGTCTGCAGCACCCGGCCTCACCCTACTAGAATCAAATGTCTACTGTTTGCTGATGACCTGGCGCTTCTGTCCCCAACCAAGGAGGGCCTACAGCAGCACCTAGATCTTCTGAAACAGATTCTGTCAGACCTGGGTCCAGACAGTAAGACAAAAATATTGGTGTTCAAGAGAAGGTCCAGTTGCCAGGAACACAAATACAAATTCCATCTAGACACTGTTTCCCTAGAGCACACAAAAAAGATACATACCTCAGCCTAAGCATCAGCACCACAGGTAACTTCCACAAAGCTGCGAACGATCTGAGAGACAAGGCAAGAAGGGCCTTCTATGCTATCAAAAGGAACATAAAATTCAACATCCCAATTAGGATCTGGCTAAATATACTTGAATCAGTTATAGAACACGTTGTTCTTTATGGTTGTAAGGTCTGGGGTCCGCTCACCAACCAAGAATTCACAAAATGGAACAAACACTAAATTGATACTGCATGCAGAACTCTGAAAAAACATCCTCTGTGTACAACGTAAAACACCAAATAATGCCCGCAGAGCAGAATTAGGACGGTACCCACTAATTATCAAAATCCAGAAAAGAGATGTTAAATTCTACTACCACCTAAAAATAAGCAATTCCCAAACCTTCCATAACAAAGCCATCACCTACAGCGAGATTAACCTGGAGAAGAGTTCCCTAAGCAAGGTGGTCCTGGGGATCTGTTCACAAACAGACTGTACAGAGCCCCAGGACTGCAACAAAATTAAACCAAACCAAATCATGAGAAAACAAAAAGGTAATTACTTGACACATTAGAAAGAATGAACAAAAAACAAAGTAAACTAAAATGCTATTTGGCCCTGAACAGAGAGTACAAAGTGGCAGAATACCTGACCACTGTGAAGGACCCAAAATGAAGTCAAGCTTTGACTATGCACAGGCTCAGTGAGCATAGCCTTGCTATTGAGAAAGGCCGCCGTAGGCAGACATGGCTCTCAAGAGAAGACAGGCTATGTGCAACACTGCCCACAAAATGAGGTGGAAACTGAGCTGCACTTCCTAACCTCCTGCCAAATGTTTGACCATATTAGAGGCACATATTTCCCTCAGATTACACAGACCCACAAAGAATTAGAAAAACAAATTAAATGTTGATAAACTCCCATATCTATTAGGTGAAATGCCAACAGCAGCAAGATGTGTGACCTGTTGCCACAAGAAAAAGGCAACCAGGGAAGAACAAACACCGTTGTAAATACAACCCATATTTATGGTTTATTTATTATTTCCTTTTGTACTTTAACTACTTGCACATTTCTACGACACTGTACTTGGAAATAATGACATTTGAAATGGCTCCATTTCTTTAACTTTTGTGAGTGTGATGTTTACTCTTCAGCCTTTTGAATGGAATTGAATAGAGGGGAGAGAGAGGGGGATGGTGGAGAGGGAGCTGGGGAGAGAGAGAGAAAGAGGGGGAGAGGGATGGGGAGGCAGAGGGAGAGCGGGTAAGTGCAGAGAGAGAGAGGGATGGGGAGGGATAGAGGGAGAGAGATGGGCGAGAGAAAGGGATGGGGAGAAGGAGAGCGAGGGGGAGAGAGAAGAGGCAGTATTGGCCCTAGATTGCTACATCAGAGAATTGATCCAAAACAATTATTGTGCACAATTACACGAGAGAGAGAGTGACCTTTAAAGTGATTTGGAAGCCCTCTGAACAATCATGATTTCCGGGTGAATTACAATCTACCTTGACAACAAAACCTTAGTTACATCCTACCTCTATTTTCCTCTTGTTACACAATAACAGTGGCCTGACTACCCATCCACATTGCGCCGGCCAAACGTCACGCCCACTATCATTTCCTCTCTGCGATGAGTCTGGATTTGCTTTCCTCCAGTTCATTGGAGGCTGCTGAGGGGAGGATGGCTCATAATAATGGCTGGAGCAGAGCGAATGTTATCAAACCACGTGTTTGATGTATTTGTTACCATTCCGCTCCAGCCATTACCACGAGCCCATCCTCCCCAAGTACGGTGCCACCAACCTCCTGTGCTGCAATTGCTGTACAACGCCCCTCATTTTGACGTCAAGACAAACGACTTCAAGGATGGCAGATTCAGACTGAATGTATGTAGTGATCGTCAGAGCAGCTGAATTCAATTCCGGGTGAGTTGTCAGGCAACAATAACAGGAAATAACAGGAGACAACATGGGAACAATTAACCTTAAGAGATTGTGATTGGGTCTTATCTAGTCTCTTGGCTGAGTAGACTGAGGATTCATTGTCCCATTCCCCTGTAGTCATTCTGAAGTGCCAGGATGAAATCAAAGGCTTAAATCACTAAGAAGAGACGAGTGTTTGTTTAAATGTTTACATGTGCTGTAGTGGAGCCACTGTCAATGACTGCACGACTTGATCTGTCACTGTACCTCTCTATCCACAGTTAACTAGCACTGTAGTTATTCTGTGACGTCTGGTCCTCAGTCCTTTGTAGTCTAATCAGAGTCCAATCTTATCGGACTTTGTTCGTGTGATGTGTGAGATCACTCCGGTAGTGACTAAGATTGGTATCAGATACCATCATTTACTCCGGCTGCTGTTGGACTAAGGAGAGGAAACAACACGTGTTGAGAGTTAGAGCAGATACGAGACAACTGGTTTCATGTTAGACAGATGTTCACTTCCTACATGTGGAAAACACATCTGTTGACTCCTGTGGTCAGATGTGAAACAAGGAAGAGTTGGGAGTGAAGAAAAGGTGCACTTTCTGCTTTATATGACTCACTACTACTGATTGCCAGCAGCATACCACCCTGCATACCACTGCTGGCTTGCTTCTGAAGCTAAGCAGGGTTGGTCCTGGTCAGTCCCTGGATGGGAGACCAGATGCTGCTGGAAGTGGTGTTGGAGGGCCAGTAGGAGGCACTCTTTCCTCTGGTCTAAAAAATATCCCAATGCCCCAGGGCAGTGATTGGGGACACTGCCCTGTGTAGGGTGCCGTCTTTCGGATGGGACGTTAAACGGGTGTCCTGACTCTCTGAGGTCATTAAAGATCCCATGGCACTTATCGTAAGAGTAGGGGTGTTAACCCCGGTGTCCTGGCTAAATTCCCAATCTGGCCCTCAAACCATCATGGTCACCTAATAATCCCCAGTTTACAATTGGCTCATTCATCCCCTGTAACTATTCCCCAGGTCGTTGCTGCAAATGAGAACGTGTTCTCAGTCAACTTACCTGGTAAAATAACGGTAAAAAAAAAAAAAAAAAAAAAAAAAATCTGCCTTTGAGGTTTTCCTACGTATATAAGAATATTTTGTATAGTATATAAGGCACTTTTAATCACTGGAGGCTCCTGAAAGGAGGAAGGGGAGGACCATCCTCCTCAGTGAATTATCATTTTTTAGATAAAACTATACTCAATATAATCACGTCGCCAAATAACTGATTAAAACACACTATTTTGAAAAGAAGATCTATAGTAGCCTCAACAGCACTCTGTAGGGTAGCGCCATGGTGTAGCCGGAGGACAGCTAGTTTCCGTCCTTCTCTGGGTACATTGACTTCAATACAAAACCTAGGAGGTTCATGGTTTTCACCCCTTTCGATAGACTTACACAGTAATTTTGAAAATTTCCGGAGGACATCCTCCAACCTATGAGCTCTTGCAGCATGAACTGGCGTGTTGTCCACCCAATCAAATAAATCTAGCACTGAAAGCATAAGCTACAGCTAGCTAGCACTGCAGTGTATAAAATGTGGTGAGTAGTTGACTCAAAGAGAGAGAAAGACAATAGTTGAACAGTTTGCATCAATTTATTCTAAAATGAAGAAGAAATTAAGAGAGAGAGCAAGAGAGATTGTCTTTTTTTCCACTTTCACTTACTTAGCTAGCTGGTTTAGCCTACTGAAACACCCTGCTCAAACAGAGGTATGCTATGTTAGCTAGCTGGATATGACTTTCCAACACAACACTGGAACTCTTCCAAGTCTAGGTAAGCTTTTGGTATTACTAATTTATTGCCACCGGGGCCCACCGGTGTAACGGCTTACTGACTACACAAATGATACTGCATGATTGTAGCGGGTCTACTAACGCGTTAGTTATATTAGCAATGCTGACTATGATGTTACTTTATCTAATATGGTGACAACGATGTAGGCTGTGTGTAGCGGTTTGGCTTGGAAAGGTTTTTTCGCCTGGTTACATAACGGCTGATGTGTTGTGCATTGAAGTCCGGAAGAGAAGGAATACGACGTGGCTGCTATGAAAGTGAACTCTGTTTACGCGGGATCAGGGTATACATTCCGCCGTTTCTGTTGAAAAACATTTCTTAAACGGAAGCAAACGGAACAAAACAGGGATAATCATACCTGAATTTGTCCATTAGAAACTGTAGTTTGCAACTGTTGGACTAATGATTACACCCTATATCAGCTAGATGCAGGCAAGAGCGTGCAAGGCGGTATTGAATGTCACTGTCTGTCACCTCATGTATTTCGACCTGTGTGCACCTACTTTGTAAACTTTCATTCATAGGCTAGGTTGTAGCAACCTCATGAGGTATAGGGAAAACTCAAGTATCATGTAGTAGCCTCAACCTATCACTGTTACATTGAGCTGTGTGAATGAAATATGAATGACAGTCATCCAATATGCTGTAATAGAAATAAGGCCGTGCTCATGTAAATAGATATTGTCCTCCCTCATCTTAAACGGCACTGACCGCCACTGCTTTTAATATAGTGCTCAATGAGCTTAATATTCACACATTAGAGGAGCTCATCTGAGGCAGGGAAAAGGGTTTCTGTTGGTAAAGCAGAACAGTGGAACAGCAGTCCCAAGGGAATAGCTTTGCATTCTGTCTCTGGAGACAGTTAATACAAAACCTTCTGTGACTGACACA
Source organism: Salvelinus fontinalis (assembly GCF_029448725.1). Classification (NCBI taxonomy): domain Eukaryota; kingdom Metazoa; phylum Chordata; class Actinopteri; order Salmoniformes; family Salmonidae; genus Salvelinus; species Salvelinus fontinalis. Next base: position 5,490,936 of record NC_074684.1, on the reverse strand, counting down.
CACTTGCACACACGCAGACATGGCAGCCACGTTGTGTCACTGATAGTGACAGGCCTAGGGTTCTGAGTGTCACAGAGAGAGGGGGGGGGGGGGTGGAGTGAAGGAGAGCGGGACGGCTGAACGACTGTCGTCAGTCACGCCTGGCAAAATGGCATTTTAATTAAACACATCTTGCTTTATAGGCACTGAAGGGGATGTGGCGTGTGTGTGTGTGTGTGTGTGTGTGTGTGTGTGTGGAGGTGAAAAACAAAAACTCTACGATGTATCTGCATTATTCATGATGTCATAAATTGGCCAGCTGTAATCGTTTAGGAGACGATTGCTCTGGGAGAGTGTAAGGTACATTGATAGGTCTTCAACAAGCGTGTGTCCGTGCGTACCTTATATAGGTAAGGAGGAAAGGGGGGTCAGAAGCGAGGTAGAGGTCGTTGCAAAGGTCTAGGCACATTAATACACAACAATTACATTGTTTGAAACTTTATCCACAGTGTAGGGTTTCTGCATGGGAGTTTGATTAAATTCCTACCTTACCCAGGGTGTTTTGTGTATGATTGTTTCAGCAGTAAGACGGTAGAAGTCTGTCCCCATTGTTATCCCCCATTTTCTCCATGCAGAAG
>NC_074684.1:5387819-5485319 GCF_029448725.1 Salvelinus fontinalis | reverse complement strand
ATGAACAACCACAAGCTAGAGCACCAACCCACCTCCATATACCTTGGGGTGACCCTGCACAGGTCACTCACCTTCTGGGAGCACCTGAGGACAACAGCAGCTAAGGTCAAAAACCAGGAACAACCTGATCTCCAAACAAGCTGGCTCAACATGGGGCGTTTCTACCGTCACCATTCATACCTCGGCACTCTCATTCTCAGCAGCAGAGTAATATGCACCTGTCTGGTCAAGGTCGATGCGCGCGCACGCACACACACACACAGAGTAGACATACAGCTGAACACCACCATGCGCATCATCACTGGCATACTAATATCCACCCCGCTTTGCTGGCTCCCTGTTCTGGCATACATGTGCAGCTATGCCTTGCCAACCTCCAATGATGGGGCATTAAAGCAAGCCCCCTACAGTATGTGCCTGTGGGGTGGAGCAAACCATGCACCGCATTCTTGAAGTCTAATCTACAAAACTCAGCGGAGGCCTAGTCACCATCAACCCAGCAGGACCGGAAGCAATCGCTTGGCTAAAGGACTTTGCATTCGCTGAATAAAAAAATAAGTATTTAAAAACAGACACGTGTAGAGATAGAACATGTAGCATCTAACTCCCCTTTTGTCCATTTTTCAATCTTCTACCTCACTTCTGTCGGTGTTTCTAACGTGCATCTCTTTGTTTGTTCTCCAGATAATAAGTATGCCCCAGCGGTCACTCTGAATGGGCTCATCTTTATTCTGGGAGGAGCCTATGCCCGGGCCATCACCATCTATGACCCAGACAAAGGAAACATCAAAGCCGGACCCAACATGAACCACTCACGACAGTTCTGCAGGTAAGAACCATTTCGAACCAATATGAACCACTCACGACAGTTCTGCAGGTAAGAACCCATACGCACCAATATGAACCACTCACGACAGTTCTGCAGGTAAGAACCCATACGAACCAATATGAACCACTCACGACAGTTCTGCAGGTAAGAACCCATACGCACCAATATGAACCACTCACGACAGTTCTGCAGGTAAGAACCCATACGAACCAATATGAACCACTCACGACAGTTCTGCAGGTAAGAACCCATACGCACCAATATGAACCACTCACGACAGTTCTGCAGGTAAGAACCCATACGCACCAATATGAACCACTCACGACAGTTCTGCAGGTAAGAACCCATACGAACCAATATGAACCACTCACGACAGTTCTGCAGGTAAGAACCCATACGAACCAATATGAACCACTCACGACAGTTCTGCAGGTAAGAACCCATACGAACCAATATGAACCACTCACGACAGTTCTGCAGGTAAGAACCATTTCGAACCAATATGAACCACTCACGACAGTTCTGCAGGTAAGAACCCATACGCACCAATATGAACCACTCACGACAGTTCTGCAGGTAAGAACCCATACGAACCAATATGAACCACTCGCAACAGTTCTGCAGGTAAGAACCCATACGAACCAACCACTCACGACAGTTCTGCAGGTAAAGGGTTAGCATGAACCACCACCATAAATGTTTGTAAGTTAGGGGTCCTTACAGGAATGCAAACTTCCAACAGGAATCCTGCTAAATTGTTTTATTCAGTCTCAAAGAACATTTTGTCAAAGTCATTAAGCAGGAATATGAGTCAAGTCTGAAGTCATATGCTGTAGATTCCGAGTCGGGTCACAGGCCTGTATAGTCCCAAACTTTGGGGCCCAGTGCATAGGATACACCCTAGACAGATACTCAGAAATACATTTGGGAAGACAGCGATCCAGAGGTTATTATTGCTAAACTATTCCCGCATCCACCAGCAGCTGTTCTACGACATTTAGCTTTTACCTACGTCTGACTGAATAAGTCTGGTGCTAGGTGACCACACACACACACACTCGGCTCTATGCGCCAGCAGTCGTTATAAACTAAACTGGGCGCTTCATTTTTACTCTTCCATGTCCTTGGCTGAATTCTCCTTGTTTATCTTTAACAGCCAAATTGGGCTTTAGCCAGCGCTGTGTTCCATCTGGATCAGCTGTGTTATTTTCCCCTGACTGGATTTACTCTTTATGTAATAATCTCATGGTGTGTGTCTCTCAGTGATGTTTGTTTTTGTGGGCTGTGAGTTTGTGTATTAATCAGCTGTGTTTTTTCCTTATGTAAATATAGATTGCTCCAGCCCCCAGTGGGATTACAAAACTGTAATCAGTTTATAGCTAAAGTGTTAATCCTCCCTCCCTCCCCCCACACACACACACACACACACACACACACACTCCTCTGATTTCTGTTCCACACATCAAATGAGCAAATTTGTAGAGATATTTTTCGTAACTTTTCCCTCCCTCCACAAAGGCACATTTTAATTATGATCTCTCTCGGAAAGCGATGTTGTCATGTTGAGAGAATGTGACAAAGTAATATCCCCTCACAGCGACAAGTTCAGTGATCAGACTATCTCTCTCTGCTTCCCTCCCTCCCTGTCTCTCTGATGTTTAATTAATATTTACACCATGAACAGGATGGTTACAGCAGTGATGTTCATATATATATATATATATATATATATATATATATATATATATATATATATATATATATATATATATATGAGAACGTGAACATATATATATATATATGAACATATATACACTGCTCAAAAAAATAAAGGGAACACTTAAACAACACAATGTAACTCCAAGTCAATCACACTTCTATGAAATCAAACTGTCCACTTAAGAAGCAACACTGATTGACAATACATTTCACATGCTGTTGTGCAAATGGAATAGACAAAAGGTGGAAATTATAGGCAATTAGCAAGACACCCCCAAAAAAGGAGTGATTCTGCAGGTGGTGACCACAGACAACTTCTCAGTTCCTATGCTTCCTGGCTGATGTTTTGGTCACTTTTGAATGCTGGCGGTGCTCTCACTCTAGTGGTAGCATGAGACGGAGTCTACAACCCACACAAGTGGCTCAGGTAGTGCAGTTCATCCAGGATGGCACATCAATGCGAGCTGTGGCAAAAATGTTTGCTGTGTCTGTCAGCGTAGTGTCCAGAGCATGGAGGCGCTACCAGGAGACAGGCCAGTACATCAGGAGACGTGGAGGAGGCCGTAGGAGGGCAACAACCCAGCAGCAGGACCGCTACCTCCGCCTTTGTGCAAGGAGGTGCACTGCCAGAGCCCTGCAAAATGACCTCCAGCAGGCCACAACATGATGCTGCCACCCCCGTGCTTCACGGTTGGGATGGTGTTCTTCGGCTTGCAAGCGTCCCTGCTTTTTCCTCCAAACATAACGATGGTCATTATGGCCTAACAGTTCTATTTTTGTTTCTTCAGACCAGAGGACATTTCTCCAAAAGTATGATCTTTGTCCCCATGTGCAGTTGCAAACCGTAGTCAGGCTTTTTTATGGCTGTTTTGGAGCAGTGGCTTCTTCCTTGCTGAGCGGCCATTCAGGTTATGCCGATATAGGACTCGTTTTACTGTGGATATAGATACTTTTGTACCTGTTTCCTCCAGCATCTTCACAAGGTCATTTGCTGTTGTTCTGGGATTGATTTGCACTTTTCGTACCAAAATACGTTAATCTCTAGGAGACAGAACGCGTCCCCTTCCTGAGTGGTATGACTGCTGCGTGGTCCCATGGTGTTTATACTTGCATACTATTGTTTGTACAGATGAACATGGTACCTTCAGGCATTTGGAAATTGCTCCCAAAGATGAACCAGACTTGTGGAGGTCTACAATTTTTTGTCTGAGTTCTGGCTGATTTCTTTTGATTTTCCCATTATGTCAAGCAAAGAGGCACTGGGTTTGAAGGTAGGCCTTGAAATACATCCACAGGTACAGCTCCAATTAACTCAAATGATGTCAATTAGCCTATCAGAAGCTTTTAAAGCCATGACATAATTTTCCAAGTTGTTTAAAGGCACAGTCAACTTGGTGTATGTAAACTTCTGACCCACTGGAATTGTGATACAATCTGTCGGGAAAATTACTTGTCATGCACAAAGTAGATGTCCTAACCGACTTGCCAAAATTATAGTTTGTTAACAAGAAATTTGTGGAGTGGTTGAAAAACGAGTTTTAATGACTCCAATCTAAGTGTATGTAAACTTCCGACTTCAACTGTACATAGGCGTACAGAGGACCATTATCAGCAACCATCCCTCCTGTGTTTCAATGGCACGTTGTGTTAGCTAATCCAAGTTTATCATTTTAAAAGGCTAATTGATCATTAGAAAACCCTTTTGCAATTATGTTAGCACAGCTGAAAACTGTTGATTTGATTAAAGAAGCAATAAAACTGGCCTTCTTCAGACTAGTTGAGTATCTGGAGCATCAGCATTTGTGGGTTCGATTACAGCCTCAAAATGGCCAGAAACAAAGACCTTTCTTCTGAAACTCGTCAGTCTTTTCTTGTTCTGAGAAATGAAGGCTTTTCCATGAGAGAAATTGCCAAGAAACTGAAGATCTCGTACAACGCTGTGTACTACTCCCTTCACAGAACAGCGCAAACTGCCTCAAACCAGAATATTAACTCGAGTGGGAGGCCCCGGTGCACACCTGAGCAAGAGGACGAGTGTCTAGTTTGGGAAACAGACGCCTCACAAGTCCTCAACTGGAAGCTTCATTTAATAGTACCCGCAAAACACCCGTCTCAATGTCAACAGTGAAGAGGTGATGCCCGGGATGCTGGCCTTCTGTGTTCTTTTGCCCATCTTAATCTTTTATTTTTGTTGGCCAGTCTGAGATATGGCTTTTTCTTTGCAACTCTGCCTAGAAAGGCCAGCATCCTGGAGTCGCCTCTTCACTGTTGACATTGAGACTGGTGATTTGCAGGCGGGTGGCAAGGTCACAGTAATGAAAACGAAGGACACTAAAGAGGCCTTTCTACTGACTCTGAAAAACACCAAAAGAAAGATGCCCAGGTTCCCTGCTCATCTGCGTGAATGTGCCTTAGGCATGCTGCAAGGAGGTTATGAGGACTGCAGATGTGGCCAGGGCAATAAATTGCAATGTCCGTAGTGAGACGCCTAAGACAGCGCTACAAGGAGACAGGACGGACAGCTGATCATCCTCGCAGTGGCAGACCACGTGTAACAACACCTGCACAGGATCCGTACATCCGAACATCACACCGGCGGGACAGGTACAAGATGGCAACAACTGCCCGAGTTACACCATACTGCTCGTTCTGTGCGTGATTACCTGCGAGACAGGAATACCAGTGTTCTGCCATGGCCAGCGACAAGCCCGGATCTCAATCCCATTGAGCACGTCTGGAACCTGTTGGACCCCAGAAATGTCCTGGAACTTGCAGGTGCCTTGGTGGAAGAGTGGGGTAACATCTCACAGCAAGAACTGGCAAATCTGGTGCAGTCCATGAGGAGGAGATTCACTACAGTACTTAATGCAGCTGGTGGCCACACCAGATACTGACTGTTCCTTTTGATTTTGACCCCCCCCCCCCCCCTTTGTTCAGGGACACATTATTCAATTTCTGTTAGTCACATGTCTGTGTAACTTATTTAGTTTATGTCTCAGTTGTTGAATTTTGTTATGTTCATACAAATATTTATACATGTTAAGTTTGCTGGAAATAAATGCAGTCAACAGTGAGAGAACATTTCTTTTTTTGCTGAGTTCATACCACATCTACTCATTCAAGTTTTATTTTATTTTTTTATACTATTTTCTACATTGCAGAATAATAGCGAAGACATCAAAAATATGGAATCTTGTAGTAAACAAAAGGGTGTTTAAACAAATCAAAATATATTTTCTAGTTGAGATTCTTCAAAGTGGCCACCCTTTGCCTTGATGAATGCTTTGCACACTCTTGGCATTCTCTCAACCAGCTTCATGAGTAATGCTTTTCCAACAGTCTTGAAGGAGTTCCCACATATGCTGAGCACTTGTTGGCTGCTTTTCCTTCACTCTGTGGTCCAACTCATCTCAAACTATCTCAATTGGGGTGAGGTCAGGTGATTGTGGAGGCCAGGTCATCTGATGCAGCACTCCATCACTCTCCTTGGTCAAATAGCCCTTACACAGCCTGGAGATGTGTTTTGGGTCATTGTCCTGTTGAAAAACAAATGATAGTCCCACTAAGCGCAAACCAGATGGGATGGCGTATCGCTGCAGAATGCTGTGGTAGCCATGCTGGTTAAGTGTGCTTTGAATTCTAAATAAATCACTGACAGTGTCACCAGCAAAGCACCCCCACACCACCTCCTCCATGCTTCACGGTGGGAACCACACATGCGGAGATCATCCGTTCACCTACTCTGCGTCTCACAAAGATTCGGTGGTTGGAACCAAAAATCTCAAATTTGGACTCATCAGACTAAAGTAGAGATTTCGACTGGTCTAATGTCCATTGATCATGTTTCTTGGCAGAGCAAATCTCTTATTATTATTGGTGTCCTTTAGTAGCGGTTTCTTCGACCACTCAGTCTCCTCTGAATAGTTGATGTTGAGATGTCTGTTACTTGAACTCTGTGAAGCATTTATTTGGGCTGCAATTTCTGAGGCTGGTAACTCTGATGAACTGATCCTCTGTAGCAGAGGAAACTCTGGGTTTTCCTTTCCTGTGGCGGTCCTCATGAGAGCCAGTTTCATCATAACGCTTGTTGTTTTTTTCGACTGCACTTGAAGAAACGTTCAAAGTTCTGGAAATTTTCCAGATTGACTGACCATGTCTTAAAGTACTAATGGACTGTCGTTTCTCTTTGCTTATTTGAGCTGTTCTTGCCATAATATGGACTTTAACCAAATATGGCTATCTTCTGTATAAAACCCCTACCTTGTCACAACACAACTGATTGGCTCAAACGCATTATGATGGAAAGAAATTCCACAAATTAACTTAACAAGGCACACCTGTTAATTAAAATGCATTCCAGGTAACTACCATGACGCTGGTTGAGAGAATGCAATGCTGTCATCAAGGCAAAGGGTGGCTACTTTGAAGAATATAAAATATATTTTGGTTACTACTTGATTCCATATGTGTTATTTCATAGTTTTCACTGACTGGATAAGAGTGATTAAATGACTAAATGTAAGTTTTTCAATGTTTCTCTCTGCAGTGCGGTGATCCTGGATGGTAAGATCTACGCAACGGGGGGCATTGTGAGCAGCGAGGGTCCTGCCCTGGGCAACATGGAGATCTTTGACCCCCACACCAACAACTGGACGCTCCTCCAGTCGCTGCCCTGCCCTCTCTTCAGACACGGCTGTGTCATCATCAAGAAGTACATCCAGAGTGGCTGAGATCGGTTCCGTGATGAATGAGTTTCCTGAAAGCTTTGTAGCCAATGTGGCTTTATTTTCTCTGGACGACCCAGACCCACGCCTCTTGTAGAACAGCAAAGTGCTTCAGCTTCATTTGGCGAACTTTGTTCACTTTTACCCCAGAACTGTCAAAACATTTACAATTATTGTTAGTCGCCCTCTGCTGTGGGGCTGGGTTATCGAGAGAAACAAAGTGTCATGTTAGCTATGAAGCTTTCGGGAAAACTCCCCCCTGACCGGTTTGGTCTGGTTAGGACAGGACACTCTGTGTGCAGCTTTTGGGGGTCGATCGGTCACACCGCTGGACTGGACTATCCAACTAAAACCCCCTCGGGACTTGATGCCAGTGTTGTTGTCTTTACTCCACCCCCACCCCTTCAGTCCCCCATCAACCCCCTGTGCAGAATGTAGGCATCTTACTGTATCTTGAACCACTTGGCCATGTCAGGTACTGGTGCCTAAGCTACTGTATGTATCATATAGTGTAGCTTAACCCCCCCCCCCCCTCCCCCCACCACCCCCCCAATAATATAGGCACAGGGCCACTCGAGACTAAAGCTCCTTGGTTTGTTGTTCCCAACTTCTTGCTAACTCCTCTTCCCGTTTCATACAAATAGTTAATTTAGTTCCATCGCCTCAATTGAAATTGAAAGGCCCTTATCTGTTATGTGTTTGTGACTCAAGTATGTTAAAAGCCATCCCAGTCTTTGTTCTGTGACTCCTAGTGGTTTCTGTTAGTAAAGAACTTCTCTTTCCAAATCAGAGGGCTGCCTTGGTTTATGAGGAAATTCAGTAGTGGCATTTGAAGGACAGGAGAACTGGGCAGATGTCTCAGTGCTTAAAGGGACAGTGGAGAGATGAGGAAGTCCACAGGGTTTTTGAAACAAAAAGCTGTGACGAGAGCCACAGTTGAGAGAGGAGCGTTGTTTTTGTATAGATGTTTCCCCCTCGGTTTAAAAGGACATGTTGGATACTTGCAGTCTCTTTTTGGGCCAGAAACATCACTGTTGACAGAGAGGGAATCCCTGTATCATGACATCCCAGAGAGTCTGAGAAAGACACTACAATGGGGCATTTCTCCTCCACACAGCCAAAGCACAATAACCACCAGTGGCTCCAAGGATCAAAATGTTTCACTAGATTTATGTTTATCCTCACTTTTTATTTTATATTTGTATATCATTGTTGGGTGGGTGGGGTATGGATGAGGGTTTTGGGGACATTCTGTAAATACGGGAAGGAAAAATGTATATTTTAAAACCTGAAGGTGATTCTGTATAAATGTTTTTAGAAAACAAACTTGATAGGTTGGACTGAAAATGGTGGGGCCATACTTGCGACTATTAGAAAAGGTTTAAGGGCTCTATTCAATCCGCGTCGCGGAAGTTCAGCTTTGCAGCGTGATTTAGCGGAGACTGCATTCACGTTTCATGTCGGCTCAGTCGGAAATGACCTTTACATTTCTGTCACGGAAGCTGTTGCGCTTCAGCTTTACAGATTGAATAGAGCCTTATGTTTTAGTTCGATTTTATTTGGCTGATGCTTAAACTTGTTGACATAGTTGCACGTAATCAAAGGTTACATGTTAGCTGTTACCATTACATAACCTGACAAATGTAGCCCTATGCGAACCTCACCAGGTGGCCGTGATTATAAAAAATAAAAAAATTGGTATGATGTTTTAAAAACAATACAACATCAACTACATCACAGCTGTCCAGTCCTAACTAGGGCACACACCCATCTCCAGGTGGCCATGATTATGTCTGGTTCTAATTCCAATTAATATCGTGCCACCAACAGGAGGTTGGTAGCACCTTAATTGGTGAGGATAGGCTCGTGTTAATGGCTGGAGTGGAATGGGTTCCATTTGTTTGATGCCATTATGAGCTGTTCTCCCCTCAGCAGCCTCCACTGTCGTAGTTGGGCTTGATAGAACACTTTTCCACGAGAGTGTTCTTTACAGCAGTCAAACAGCACCATCTGCTAATCAAATGGACTAAAACACGTTAAAAAAAATGTTACTTGATGTTTAGCTCAGTGCTGTGAGCCTGACTCTTGGTGATTATCGCAGTTGAGATGTCGTTTTTTTCCTTTGAACTGTAGAATTACATTTAACGTGTTTTGAAGAGAAGTTGAAGTGCAGCAAAAACCTTGTAAATTAAGTTCACCACGTGCGCCGAATACAACAGGTGTAGTAGGCCTTACAGTGAAATGCTTACTTACAGGCTCTAACCAATAGTGCAAAAAAGGTATTAGGTGAACAATAGGTAAGTAAAGAAATAAAATAGGCTATATACAGTAGCGGGGCTACATACAGACACCGGTTAGTCAGGCAGTATGTACATGTCGATATGGTTAAAGTGACTATGCATATGATGAACAGAGTAGCAGTGGTGTAAAAGAGGGGTTGGCGGGACACAATGCAGAAAGCCCAGTTAGCCAATGTGCGGGAGCACTGTGGTCAGTCAGCCCAATTGAGGTAGTATGTACATGAATGTATAGTTAAAGTGACTATGCATATATGATAAACAGAGTAGCAGCAGCGTAAAAGAGCGGTTGGGGGGGGGGGGCACAAAATGCAAATAGTCCGGCTTGCCATTTCATTACCTGTTCAGGAGTCTTGTGGCTTGGGGGTAAAAACTGTTGAGAAGCCTTTTTGTCCTAGACTTGGCACTCCGGTACCACTTGCCATGCGGTAGTAGAGAGAACAGTCTATGACTGGGGTGGCTGGGGTCTTTGACAATTGTTAGGGCCTTCCTCTGACACTGCCTGGTATAGAGATCCTGGATGGCAGGCAGCTTAGCCCCAGTGATGTACTGGGAGCTTCTTGTTGAAGTCTCTCTTGCAGACCAACACATAGGCTACTGGCATCGATACATAAATCATTTTCGCTGCCATAGACAGCAGTTACATATGCATTTTTATAATCTACTATGTCACATATGCATTATTTGACACAAGGACCAACAGTGGAGTGTTTCTTTCTCAAAAAACCTTGCCCCGGGGGATTTGAACTCGCAGCTATATATAGCTTAGTCCCTGTGCTTACCGCCTCAGTGCATCACTCCACCAATTAGTGGTCAATTATAGACATTCTTTACAATGTACAAATATACACTTACATGTTGCATAATCCTCCATCTTTATTGTTGTGCAAGAACAAGTTTGCAGCCTAGTCAAGGATGCGAGGATCATGCAATATTGGCACTATACACTTGAGACAGACCGAGTGAAGGGAAACAAAAGTAAACCTTGATTTTGGAGGTTAAAATATATCCCTCTGGTGGCCAGGTTGACCTATTTTACAAAATGCCATTGGTCTGTGGAGAAAAAGTTTGAGCTTTGATAGGCTGATACATGAAATAATCACTACCACTTGGTGAGATTAGAAAGCATTGGACTAACGTGTGCCAGGTTCTGATGGGTACTGCTATCCAGGTACCTGGGAATACCTAAAACATAACCAAAGATTTTTTATAACTAACCCAAGATAGACCAGAGCCTGTCATTTCCAATGGGAGCAAATTAATCATAGTGGGCAGCCAAGCTCGTTCTAGCATTTATTTACATATTTCCATTAGGGAACGTCTACTCTAAAGCCATTCTTTTTTAAACTTTAGCAAATTCTACAAAACGCTGTCCACTCTTAAAAGCTAGTTTTTGTCGGTCAAAATCCATCTCCTCCCACCACCATATTTGGTAGTGAGTGGAAATGTCAACCAGATGCTTCACATTTATACATCCGGTGAAATGTCTTATTGTGCTATCTGTACCATAACCCTTACAATTTTAAATTTCAAATGGGGGAGGGGGGTGTAGGGACTTCCCAAGGATCCCGAATAGCAAGGACCATTATCTGATAGAATGCTACATTATAACTGGTTCAATTTAAAACTTGTTCTAATGTTTGCAAGTTTGGCCCAGGTTTGTCTGTAAATCTGTCCCCAAATAGAGAAATTAACAAATGTTATTATTGAACCATGATAACTGTTGTAGTTTTTGTTTGAGTGAAACAAGCCATTATGCCAGAGGATGTCAGAACCACAGTCTTGTTGCGGTCTTCTAAATAAAGCCTTGTAGAGTGAATGGTTCTTTGAACCGAGCAATATCACTCTTGTTTAACATGGCAATCAAACTCTGAGGCGTATAGCTAACCTCTTCACCACCTGTAAGTAAAAGGAATCGGTTGCAAAGCCAAACTGAGTATGTTCAATCCTTTGACAGGCAGGTACACTGCTCAATTAAGGTCATCCAGTATTGAGGGAATGAAAGAACTTGACAAAGTACAATTTGTACCTTTATTCAAGTATATCACAGCAGTTTTTAGAAATACAGTAAAAGTTTTCCTTTCAAATAACTTACACCAACGTAACATTTGATTGGGAAGAAGATGTTCAATAAACTTTAACCTCAAGAAGAAATCATTAAACATGGTGATGCTACGAAAACAAAATCTACTAAATAAATCCCACACAAGAGAAACTCAGTAAGTAGTGATGGAAAATTGTGTGCATACTGGACTAAATCATCTTTAACTACCAGACAAAAATTGGTTGTTTGTCCAAACTGACAAATGTATTGACAAGAGAGGATGACAAAAATGTATGACATTTTAAAACCCAATTCTTAAAAACAAATGTTAAAGGGACAGATTTTATAAGATGGTTGCCAAATTGTGTCAGCAACGTGAATAAGATTTACACTACCAACACGCTCTTGTTTTGATGTAAAAACTCCAATAAGTCAACGTTAGCCTCATCCAGTATCCCACAGTCCATAACCACAAAACGAAAGAAAAAAACACCACAATGGAATAAATAGGAAAGTTGAAAGGTCATGTGTAGCCTGAAGAAACCTGAGACACCTGTAAACTTCTTTATTCTCCAATACATGCTAATCCGCTACCTCACTTCAGCACTAAACCGAGTAACAACTATTGCCAATTTGTTTAATGTACAAAAATACTGTTTTAATGGATAGATGTAAAAACATGTCTAATTGTTAATAAATAAAATACAAATTTAAATCACCACGAGAAAGAGATTCAAGTCTGCAAAAACAATCACCCTCAAAAAAAAAAAAAAGATTGTGGCTTGATGGACAAGACTAGCGAATATGTGTAGTAGTGGGATCTGAAAGGAAAGCAATCTCAGGACGTCTCGGTCTACAGAACTGAAATATACAGTTTGACATTTCCTTGAAATTAAATGCTGTATGTTTCGTCTCGGCTCAAATGCAAAAAAGACAAAAAAACTGAAAATGGTGAGAACCAACCAAACTGTTGGGTTACCACAGAACTTGTACTGAGTGTTGCGACAAGAGTTTGGAACATGGCAAAATACTGTTTGCGCCCAGTAAACAGTTTCTTATTAGCATTCAAATAAATTAAGCTGAGGTAGCTTTGTTTCTCTCGATCTGCAGTATTCCAATGCTAGTTTGCATATGTTCATATTTATTTTAATTGTTAAATCTTCACCTGGCAATCCAAGAGAAGGCAGATGTGGAGTGAGGTTGGATCAGCATAAAGCAGGGCTAGGCATACAGGATTTTGTTACAAACCAATCGTAGTCAAGCCTGAAGAACACCATGATTAGTTGATTTGGTTGGAACAAAAGCCTGCATGCCTAGTAGTATTCTCCAGGACCTGGAGAACCCTGGCATTAAAAGGTAGACAGCGAAATTCCACTGCCGCAGATCTTGCGAGACGCAAGACTTCGCTCACACACATCTGCTTCACCAAAACAGCGGAGAAGATGAGCCTTAACACTTTTAGTTGTTGCGGAAGCTGTCCCATTATGTGGTTTACTTTCTGCAACCATGTCATATCGGAGTCCACCTTTTAACAGTGCTGTGAATGTGAAAGACTGAGGCTGGCCACATCTCGTCAAAACATGGACTCATCCATGGCCAAGGAAAGACCAGAAAAAGTTGAAAAACAAAAATGCATATCTTTACCACAAGGTGAACATGGATGGGCTGGCAAAAGCTAATTACACCCCTCCCACTAGACAGACAATCAAAAGCATCAACAAAATAAACAAACAATAGAATGCTGTTTTATACCTCAACAGGGCACTGCCTTGAATGGCCTTGTTCATGGTCAGAAGCTTCACAATCAATGCAATAACAATTCAAAACAATCATTTCCAATGTATCATACAATAGAAAAACGTTTTGTTTTTTTTATGAATCAAATGCACAACATAATACATAGCCAACTGTGTAAGTTGCTTATCTATATCTTTATAGAGTTAAGATCTGTTTTCCTATGAATGTCGACTAAAAACGGCCACGCAATCATTTGAGGGAAAATTGGCACCACGTTTGCTTTGACTCATGTGGCATCCGTTGACATGAAAGTAATGATAAAATCCTTTTTTACTCATGTGGGCAGGTAAAGACTAAGAGTAGATCTGCTTTCCTACTGTAGAAGTGACTTCTATCCACTGCACCTGGGTCAGTCAAGGTTAAAGTTAGGATCGAGAGTTTGGTCCTAGATATGTGGTTAGTTTAAGGGCAACTTCTACATCCAGCTCACTATACTGCATTACATGGAACAGAGCAGTCGATTAAAAACCTTAACAGCTGTTCTTTATGGGGGTTAAATAAGGCACATGCTAGGCAGTGCGAACTACAAAAAGGTGTCCAATTTAATTTGAATTGCTTCTAGTTAGGTGTGGATTGACAGGAAATAAAAATTAGCAGTGCACAGCTTGTGGAAGATTTTTTTTTTTTACACAGAATTACAGACAGAACTGTGAATCAGCTACCACAAGCAGCACGTCAATCTGTTTGCTACGACTGTGATAAGAGTCTCGTCAATGAATGTTATTTTGATGTTCACTGCAAACCTCGAACAAATGCTTCCTCAGTTCCACCCTTATTAAATGGGGCTTTGATGTTTTTGTAATGCATGTACATGCTGGCAATTGATTCTAGCTCAGCAGTGCCAACTTTACCCTACAGTATGGTCATGTTAAAAACATTTCAATGAACATTGGACAATGTTTGGAGCGAGAACGGTGGTTATAAGATCCATATCAATAATAAAAAAATCAAAATAATCATAATTGATTAGATCCAGATGCTATTCAAACCAAGCTGGTTTAATGACTAAGTATGATCTGTAAGCTGTTGTATCTATGAGATGACTGGCCTATAATCTTGATTCACTAGCTTACTGAGAGATGACATGGGTTCAGCAATGGTGACAAGACAGGAGACTGTCTCAACCTCCACGCTAACTGCACATACTCGCACTGCTGGTGACAATCTGTGAATGGGATTACTGTGTGTGCATAACGAAGCACACATGTAGTTTGCGTACGGCCAGTGTAAAAGTAGGCCGTCGTTGAGATATGACATCACCCAATCTGTTTTGTTGGTTAGTTTCCGAGTTACTCCCACCGGCAGCAAGGATTAGGATAGCACCTGAATAGCACCAGGAATGCCCGTTTCACCGTTCGTGTGTGCGTGTCCAGGAGTCTGTTTGGTTGTCGACTGGATTTGGGTCTGACCAGGGTACCTGAGACTATAGCACCATAGAAAAGTCTCCTCTTTCTCCCCGTTCTGTCGTCCATGTTAAGACCAGGGCTCTATATTTGCTCTGTGTGTAAGTACTTGGCTCAAAGGCTTGTGTGTGTGTGTGTGTGTGTGTGTGTGTGTTCAGGGTAAACCTGGCTGTCTCACAGGAATGTAATGAAATTCTGCACTTTCCTCTCCATCTCCTGAAAAACAAAAGCATCAAAACAAACAGGTCAGAAAATACTGTATGTAGCACATGCTTTACATCTGGATACACAATTATACCTTGAATATTACCATTGAAAACACAAACTTGCAAACAGATGCTCAATTCATTCAAATGTTGATGCCAAGCACGCCAAAATAGGCATATGCTAAAAAGGTTAGTCAACACGGTGAAGAATGCGAGTTCTGATATAAACTGAGTGTACAAAACATTAAGAACACCCGCTCTTTCCATGACAGCTTTCACCTTGTCAGTCTATGAGCCCTTATTGATGTCACTTGTTAAATCCACTTCAATCAGTGTAGATGAAGGGGAGGAGACAGGTTAAAGGATTTTTAAGCCTAGAGGCAATTGAGACATGGATTGTGTGTGTGTATATATATGCCATTGAGGGTGAATGGGCAAGAAAGAATATGTAAGTGCCCTTGAATGGGGTCTCTGGTAGGAGGTGCCAGGCGCACCAGTTTGTGTCAAGAACTACAACGTTGCTGGGTTTCACGTGTGTATCAAGAGTGGTCCACCACCCTAGGGCCTCCCGAGTGGCGCAGTGGTCTAAGGCACTGGTGACCCATGGGGCGGCGCACAATTGGCCCAGCGTCGTCCGGGTTAGGGGAGGGTTTGGCCGGCAGGGATGTTCCTTTCCCATCGCGCACTAGCGACTCCTGTGGCAGGCCGGCCGCAATCGCCAGGTGTACAGTGTTTTCTCCGACACATTGGTGCGGCTGGCTTCCCGGGTTAAGCGGGCGTTGTGTCAAGAAGCAGTGCGACTTGGTTGGGTTGTGTTTCTGAGGACGCACGGCTCGCGACCTTCACCTCTCCGAGTCCGTACAGGAGTTGCAGCGATGGGACAGGACTGTAACTACCAATTGGATACCAGGAAATTGGGGAGTAAAAGGAGTAAGAAAGAAAAAGGGTCCACTGCCCAACTTGACAACTGTGGGAATCATTGGAGTCAACTTGGGCCAGCATCCCTGTGGAACGCTTTCGACGCCTTGTAGAGTCCATACCCCGACGAACTGAGGCTGTTCTGCGATTTAACTCACGATTAGGAAGGTGTTCCTAATGTTTGGTATACCCAGTGTTGTCAACCCATTCACACTGCATCTGAGAAGAAGAAATCACAGATTTTAACACTTACTTGTGTATGTCATCAGGCTTGCCTACTTTTAACACCCACTGTTTTCTGAGGCATCGGAAAGACGCCCTGCTTCTCTCAGCTCAGCTCTATAGAATGTGGCTTAAATTTCTCACACCCTGTCACTGACACACACCTCAAAACACGCTCCGCTCGCTAGCGAAGACACGCAGTGTTTACTTTAGCCCATGCAACAGTTTTACCTTCCGTAGCGTACAGACTGAACTGTACGCTCCCCACAGCTTGCCACTAACAATGACCACCAGCTCTGACACACACACACACACGCTTCACTGTCAGATGTTGAGGCAGGCTAACGCTGGACATCAATGCGCAGTGTGCACTCAAATCTCCCCTTCTCCCCCGCCTCACTTCTCCAGAACATCAGAGAACATTCAAACTGGGGAAAGGTAGTAGTCAGACCACAGCTGGAGACTAGAGCGCTATAGCATGTCTTTTAGGAACACCAGAGGAAAGCTCTTATACAACATGTTGCATTTCATTGCGTTTCCCCATGCCCTGCCAAGAATATACAAGATGAGGGAAGACAGACATATTTTACCAACAGAAAGTAACTAAGTGCATTCTAAAGGGCTAGTGTGTGTCTGCGTTTGTGTGGGTCTCTGTTAGGGGTATAACGGTACACGTATTCGTACCGAACTGTTTGGTCCGCACCGTGAACCCAAATGAATACATAAATAAATACACTTGGCCTGTAGGCTATGCTGCGTTGTATGCCTCTTGAGTGAATCTGAGCTGGGGGAAAAAACATTCTATTTTACAAGCTAATCTGTTAAAACTAGAGCCTATGTGCACGTTGTAATCAAAATTCTAACCTTAATTGCAGCATTTCAAACTGTACTATTGTGAGGCGCAGCCGGGAACTAGTTCTGTACGATGGCGAGTGGTGGGGTGGAGCAACCAGTAGGATTCTCCATCGTTTACATTTCCAGTTTGGGAACATTTTGGCTTCCCAGTAGATTATAACGGCGATGGACAGAGAGAGTATGTCTCCACTGCTCAATGAGAATAGCCTATTCAGCTGCCAACACATGTTGACACATTTACGCTAACAAAAAAAAAAAAAACTTCATCTCCCCTCTGCATTCAAGCAATTTGGCCCTTTTGACTGGGCCAAAGAAGAGCAATAGGTATGTTTATAGCCATGGCTATGCGCCCATTCTCAGGGGTTGAGAAGAATACGGGGATTTAGCGCCTCGTGAAAGTGGTCACTTTACAAATTTCGCCCTCGCACCCATTTCAACAAATCGGTAGTATCCGCTCTATAGAAGCAATCTAAAGAAAATGTTGTCAAAGAATTGGCCAATGCACCATGTGTTGTGCTTACTACAGAAAGCTGCTTGACAGTGACAGCCCATCACATTACGCCGGTGTGGGAAATGAGAAGTACCGCGCTACAGACACGTCCCCTTTCTCTTTGTACCTAAACATTATAGCATAGGCCTATACAATGTCTGAGCCATGTTTACATATGGATTTCACACGCACATTGCACTTTATTTAAGTGTTGTCGTTGAGTAATACTGTGTTTTCATTTATAAAAATACAAAGTGTTGGTATTCCCGATTGTGCTCTCAACAGGCATTATATGAGTCATGACCATATGGAGTCAGGAATACCAACACTTTGGACTAAAATGAAAGTGTCGGCATTTAATTTTCCTCTGCTCACGCTCCCTGGACAGTAGGGCTGGACGATATGGGCAAAATATTATATGACGGTATTTTTTAGTTTTTGAATAATTAAAGTTCTACATCTGCCTTATGAGTAGTGAGTGATCCTAGGGTGCCAACACATACATTCTAAGTGATGTCTTTCTCCATTCTGATTATTTTATACTGTTCAATTCAACTTCAACCAAAACAAATGTATGGAGTAAAAAGTACACTATTTTCATTACGAATGTAGTGAAGTAAAAGTAAAAACTGTCAAATAATAGTAAAGTACTGATACCAATTTTTTTTTACCTTAGTACTTTTACACCACTGCTCAATTGAGAATTTCCACACTGCCACGTAGGGCTGCACGATATGGGCAAATGATCTAGGACTTATTTTTAACCAAATGTTGCGAATTAGAGCAAAACTGTTGGAATCATGGAAATAGAATGACTATTCTAATTATTTAGTTAGAATATAATAGTGGGCACTTTGAATACAGTGTTTGAGATGACAACGAATGAAAATGCCAGGAAGGAGTTATTGTTACAGGGTAGGAACTAAGGTGATGATAAGTGTTTCCTAGGGGACCCTATAACCTTTGGCTACATTGTGTGTTTTCTCTTAGCTACTTCATGTAGCTAACATATTCCTCTTTGATTTAGAAGATACTGTTGCACAAACATGCTGATTTAGGTCGACACCATCACCGTTATTATCAGGCTGTATTAGCTGGCTACATTTGCTCTTACTCAGTACATTTATTAGCGTGAACTTGCTAAGAAAAGAAACAAACTAATAGTGTCATTATAGAACGCTAGTGGATTTATATTAAGAAGCAAAGTGAAAACATTGCTGCATTGACCATGCAGACTGAACACAAGTGTCTTGTGGTTGAGGAACATTAAATGCGCTCCTTGAGTGACAGGGGGCGTGGATTGGTCTGTGTGGAAAGTGGCACGGAGAGAGATGACTCAAGTAGCGAAGTTAAACTATAAAAATGGGCATTACACATGGCGTATCACATTTAACAAACATTCAAATACCGGTATAGAAGGTGAAGTAAAAACCCAAACGGGTCCCTGCATCAATACTGGTATATCATAATATACGGTATACCGCCCAGCCCTACAGGAGAAATATCAACACTGACCAGGCATACAAACAACCCTCCTCTCTCCAGCGGCTGACCAGCCTGTGTGTCCAAAGCAGCACCCCCGCTCTCCACCGACGGCGCTAGCCAGAGACATCGCTATAAGCCTCTAGTTAATACGACAACACTGGCTACCCCCTCTGACACATTGTCTGACAAACTCAGTGTGCTACAGTCATTACTCCATTCACTCCTGTAATAGCCTTCAAACTCCACATTAGTTTTCAGGAACCAAGCACACATCCACCGCATTTGGAGGGCCAAATAAGCTTTTGTCTGTGTGTCTAGCTACGCGTGTGTTCGTCTAACCTCCTGTAGCCGTGTCTTGTCGTAGTCCAGCCGGTGTTGGTAGATGCACTGACTGAGGAGAGAGAAGAGTCTCTCCAAGCGGTCCACGCTGTAGCCTTCACTCCTCTGTACCACTGTGTCCAAGAGGGCCTGGGAGAGGAGAACACACACATTATACTATGTTATTATACGCATGAGAAACAACAAGCTCCCTCTAGAGGGGACACATTCAAGCCATAGACACGCACAAGCAGAACATAAATACAGCATTTAATGCAACAGGGAACATAAACGCATACCCTGCATTCACATCACGTGTGCAACTCTCTCGCACACAGAGAGGCCAGCTTTATTCAAAAGCAATTAAGATCAGAGGGACAGCTAATTAAGGCTAATCATAATTAGCTCAGTGTTTACATTTGTCTGCTACTTTAATTAAGCACTTTGGACAGTCAAAGACCCTTTCAATTGACCTGCTCATTCTCAGCTTGCCACCTTGTGTGTGGATCAAAATCCATAGGACTGAAATAGCAATCACACAGCGACTAGATTTACAGTCATTAGACACCAGGCAATAAAAGAAAGTGACGGGGAATGAGGTGCGTGTGTCAGAAGAACAAGGCGTGGGCTTCTCCTCATCAAAGTGAGGGGATGGGTCTCTCTCTTAACTGCAAATAATGACACAGTGACTCTGAACACTTGGAGAGAAGTATGACTCATTTACCCAT
Organism: Salvelinus fontinalis; assembly: GCF_029448725.1. Lineage (NCBI taxonomy): Eukaryota > Metazoa > Chordata > Actinopteri > Salmoniformes > Salmonidae > Salvelinus > Salvelinus fontinalis. The sequence continues at coordinate 5,465,284 of NC_074684.1, read as the reverse complement.
CTATCTCACTACTGTATCTATACTGAACAAAAAAACAAACGTAACGAGTTGGTCCCATGTTTCATGAGATAAAGAACATTGCACAAATGTGTTTACATCCATGTTAGTAAGCATTTCTCCTTTCCCAAGGCAATCCATCTACTTGTCAGGTGTAGCATATCAAGAAGCTGATTAAACAGCATGATCATTACACAGGTGCACCTTCTGCTGGGGACAATAAAAGGCCACTCTAAAATGTGCAGTTGCGTCACATCGCCACAAATGTCGCAAGGTTTGAGGGAGCGTGCAATTGGCATGCTGACTGCAGGAATGTCCACCAGAGCTGTTGCCAGAAAATGTAATGTTAATTTCTCTACGTCGTTTTAGAGAATTTGGCAGTACGTGTAAAACGCCCTCACAACAGCAGACCACGTGTAACAACGCCAGCCCAGGACCTCCACATCCGGCTTTTTCACCTGAGCGGAAGGTCTTCACCTGACTACAGTTCCGCGTCGTAACCAACTTCAGTGGGCAAATGCTCACCTTCGAAGGCCACTGGTACGCTGGAGAAGTGTGCACTTCATGGGAGAATCCCGGTTTCAACTGTACCTGGCAGATGACAGACAGCATTTATAGTGTCGTTTGGGCGAGCGGTTTTCTGATGTCAACATTGTGAACAGAGTGCCCCATGATAGCGGTGGGGTTATGGTAAGTGTGTGTATATATATATATAATTTTGAAATGTTTATTTAACTTGGCAAGTCAGTTAAGAACAAATTCTTATTTACAATGACGGCCTACCCCGGCCAAACCCGGACGACGCTGGGCCAATTGTGTGCCGCCCTATGGGACTCCCAATCACGGCCGGACGTGATACAGCTTGGATATGAACCAGGGACTGTAGTGACGCCTCTTGCACAGATGCCGTGCCTTAGACCGCTGCGAACAACGATGGAAAATTTGAATGCACAGACATACCGTGACGAGATCCTGAGGCCCACTGTCGTGCCATTCATCCGCCGCCATCACCTCATGTTTCAGCATGATAATGCACAGCCCCATGTCGCAAGGATCCGTACACAATTCCTGGAAGCTGAAAATGTCCCAGTTCTTCCATGATCTGCATACTCACATGCCACCCACTGAGTATTTCTGTTCCAGTTCCCGCCAATCTCCAGCTACTTCGCATAGACAATATTCCACAGGCCACAATCAACAGCCTGATCAACTCTATGTGAAGGAGATGTCACATCAGATACTGACTGGTTTTCATGTATGTAAAATCCATAAATTTTAGGGCCTAATGAATTTATTTCAATGGGCTGATTTCCATATTTGAACTAAGTAACGTTTTTGAAATTGTTGCATGGTGTGTATATTTTGTTCAGTATATAAATTCCCCCTCCTTTTCAACCTGTCTCTCCACATCTAGGCCTCTGCTTCTAATCTTATCCCCTTTAGTCCTAAAATCCGTTACCTTTCGTCTCTCTAAACATCTCCCCTCTCCCGCCCTCCCCCTCTCTCTCCTTGTTAGCCAGCTGATTTAATCAGAGTGCTGTGCCTTTTTCCAGTTGCCCAGGCCAATAGTGACAGTGGGTGTGTGTGTGTGTGTGTGTGTGTGTGTGTGTGTGTGTGTGTGTGTGTGTGTGTGTGTGTGTGTGTGTGTGTGTGTGTGTGTGTGTGTGTGTGTGTGTGTGTGTGTGGTGGGGCTAGCGGACCCCCTGAGGTAGTGAGCTCCCAGCACACAAAGGAGCAGTAATCCAGTCTGTTAAAGGGGGCTGTGATACGGACCATTAAAGGCACCTCTCCCCACCACCCTCCTTCCCATCACAGCACATCTTTATCCCCCTGTCCTCTCGCTCAGCCTCTTCTCCCTCTCTCTACCCTCTTATTTTGCTGATGGACCCTCTAAGGTACAGAGGAGGAGGGGGAGAGAGGGGGAAAGAAAGAGCAAGGGAGAGAACGAAACAAGAGAGGACGGGAAGACGAGGTGTCATAGCCATGGCTTTAAACTCTGTCCTATCAGCTGAAGCACAGCATGCGGCCAGGCAGATGACTACATCAGTGTGCCAACAGTGCGCGCACACACACACACACACACACACACACACGTCTCCCCAAACACACACCTAACACTGCAGACACATACCTACACACACAGACCCGTCTGTAAACACACTGCCAACTCAATGCGGCTGCGTTCCCTGCATGTTTCAGCCCACTAAAGGCAGCTAACAAGGCCACTGACAGGCTGTCTGTGATCCTAAGAATATAAGACAACCTGAGAACAGGACACCAGTTATGACCAACATCTCTATCCTGGAACACACACCCTACCAACTCGTCAAAGCACACACACACAGTGCTCCTAGAGCCCAGCCCTTTGAATGTCTGAAATGGAGACCAGGTCACAGCTTATGACGGGGTACAGAAATAGTCACAGCATGGGGTGCGAATGCTTTGAACTGGAGCGCTGATGACTTACATGTAGGTTAGTGTTACATTGGCATATAAAAATGTCTCACCCTGCAGAGCAGGTGGTTATTAGTGTATAAATGTTAGCGTTACTTAACACCAGCCCTTAATCAGTGATAATCCCTTACTGGTAAAGCACATTTCACACTAAACTTGTGATAAGCAGTCACCCCACAAAACTTTTAGAATGTTTCTAAAAAAGGGAAGGAGCGAATACATTATGGTCATGTGCTGATATTATGAGATCACTGGATAATGTTGTGATAGCTATATTAAGTGTGATTGACCATCTGGTTTTGCCAGTCTATCGGGTCTTCGTGCATTGCAAGACCTTTTCGTAGCGTTTAATATGGAGGACAGTGTGTCAGTGTTGATCGCAGCATCAGGAGCAATGCTGAACACGACTCTTCATTGGTGTTAAGAGCTGTGTTGGTGTCAGGAAGGCTGCAGAGGGCTGTGTAGGCTGGTAGAAAACACACAGGTGAGCCTGCCGCTGTAGCCCTGGGATTTAAGTGCAGCAAGTGAGAGTGGCAGAGGGGGAGAAAGAAAAATAGAGGCAGAGCAAGATGGGGAGAAAGAGGCAGAAAGTGAGAGAAGCACAAAGAGCGGGGGGAGAGTAACTGGAAGCGACACAGTATCCATCCCCACCAGCGATGTTATTAAGCTTTCAAAATCAGCCTTTAGAGAGAGGAACTTTCCCCTTTTAATTTTTATGTAATCTTGTCTTGCCTGTGTTAAGGATGAAATATAAATGATTCACGCTTCAAGAGAAAATCTACAGAGTTGAAATAACGGGAAAGAAGGAGGGAAGGAGAGGAGTGTAGTGGGTGATTTGCAACTGTTGCAACACAAATTCCAATCTCCAGAAAGGAGTGAAAGGCCCGGGAGACACTGCCAAGTCACACGGATTGGGAGTGCGAGGACACACAGAGTTGCGTAACACATATAAAGTATCACAAGGCTGACACCTCAGAGGGGTCCAGGGTCTGTGTCATGACTAATGTGAATATGATGGAGGAATCAAATTATGCAGCGCCCTCACTCGCTACTCCCTACAGACTCAAAGACACATGAGGCTAGCATCCACAGCAGATAAGCAGATAAGTTAAAGGCCACCGTCAGACCTTCAACATGATGGACTGAAGGGGTGTGATGATGATGATGTGATGGAAAGCGGGCCAGGTGACGGTGGTGGTCTGATAATGTGGCCTGGACATGACCGGCAGGTGTTATGAGGGACATGATGAACAGGTGTCACTAGATACCGACTCAGTGCCAGAGTGCAAATTAAAGGCTATGATGGAAAGATGTGATGGAGACCGGGGCAGGTGGTTGACCTGGTGATGTGATCTGGACATGATCAACAGGTGTTAAGAAGTTAATCTGGTATGGACGCTAGGCTCATGGTGAGGGGACTTAGCTGTGTCAGGGGCATGGTATGGGGAATAAAAGATGATTCACACCTTTGGCAAACTTCATCTACAGACCATCTCCTCTCTAAAAATAGAGAAATAAAAAGCAAATAAACTTATTGCAGGTGTTTCAAAGAGAAGTACAGAGCAGTAAAACACTTAGTCTCCCGTGTCTCAGACAGAAGTGAAATCTGCTTCTCTCTCTAGCTTGGAAGTTCAATTCTTCCTTTAGCTCAAGTACAATATTCACTCCAGTAGTGCTCGGTGAGATTATACTCAACAAGCACAGTGCTTTGGCGCCTGCCTTGCAATGTAGGAGTTTGCTGCTGATTAAGAGAGCACTGAGAATAGAGCGAGAGGGGCTGACTGACTGCTGGAGTTCTCAGTTCCAGCTGTAACAGACTCACAAGTGGATGAGGTCAGCAATTAGGTCTAGCCCGGTCTATAGCAGGATTTTATTCTGTTTTGGGGGGTGTTAATGTTGGACATATGACTGTAAAAACACCATCAAATCAGCTCCAAGTGATTAAGATTTTGGAAATCTGTTCCAAAGTATTCCCACGCTTAATAGAGAGATGTAAGCAAGGTTTGAAATGATTATGTTCTAGTCAAATGCTATATCTGTTTGGGCTTCTTGCGGTCAATTAGCAGTCCACAAATTATTTGTAATTATTTCCCAGGCCCCTAACCACCGCTCAAGACAAAAAAATCATCCCGCAGCTGAATCTAGTTGATGATCCCTGGACTATAGCTGTCTTTTATCTGGGATAACTTCGGAAAGTCTATTCTCTTCCTCTACTCTCCCTCTTTTCTCTCATCTCCTTCCTTTTCTAATTTTTCTACATCTCCATTTTTTCCTCTCCCTCTCCTTTCATCTCCGGTCTTGTGTCAAAAGCAAAACCAAACAAGCCTCAGGCCCAATCTGACAGCTCAGACATAAATGAACGCATGTCCCAAAAAATGCACTTTCACACAAAAACGCTTTTGACAATGCGGATTAAAGTGTGTGTGTGGTGGTGGGGGCGACGACATTTGCAGTGTGTGTGTTAGTCACTTACAGAGAGTGGTTTTGGACGTGTGTGTGTGTGTGTGTGTGTGTGTGTGTGTGTGTGTGTGTGTGTGTGTGTGTGTATCTCGGCGCACACGTTTGTTTTCATGATATGGTGCCGTAACTGGTTGCCGATGTGGATGGAAGCCTTTTCAAAACGACAGGTCTCCAAACGCAAAGCTATTATCACATGCAAATGGTCGCTCTGTCAAGGACATCAGCGGGAATGAGTACAAATGAAAAGGAAGCATCCCAAAAGTTATTTATTTCTATTGACAATCAAAACGCGTCGCTCCGGCCATTAAGCAGTTTTCTTCCCCTAGCAGGCATTCAGAATAGCCGCCTCCCTCCCTCTCCGGATGGAACCATGCTGTTATTAGTGCTGGAAATGGGCAGACACGACAAACTGAAAATGGGGCCATTTCTGTGGACGGACGGCTCTGAAATGGGAAATCTTGACATGCTGTAATAGTCAGGCAACAGGGGAGAGAGAACTCTTCAGTGTAACAGCCAATGAATGCACACGGGGCATTTGCAGCTGTGTAAAACAAATCTAAGGAAAATTGCCCCGGTCAAGTCTTGTAGCCCAGCCCGAGTGTTCTTTGGCGAGGTGGATAGAATCATTTGAATTGATTCCCTGATAGATGATGATTCTGCTGCAATCTAGGGCACTTACAGTGCCTTCAGAAAGTATTCACACCCTTGACTTTTTCCCAGAATGAGACAATAGCTCCCCTAAATGCAACCAAAGATCTAAATAAAGATAAGTGGTAAATGTTTTACAGTGGTAAAAATAGAAAATCAAAACATCCAATTGAAACGATTCCCACCTCCCTCATGGTATAAACCATTTATTTCTACGTGGCTGCACAAACAGTCTCCCTGCCTACGGCACTGTCCACGCAGTAGTGCTGAGCTCCTTTAAAAACAGATTTTCCTTTGTACTTGCTCCTTTTGTCCATTTGTTTGCCATGCGCCATTGATTAAAAAATGGCTTTTATTCCAATGCATTATATTTATCCGTTGATTCATCATGGTTTGCTTTTATCATTCAGCTGTTTAGAGCACTCATTGCTTTGTTTTTCAGGTGCAGGCAGGTAGCCTATTGGTGTTCTCTGTGTCATACGTGGCCAGAAGTAGTAGACTAATTATTTTGCCTTATAATTTTCTACCAATATTTGTTGTTTCCTGGATCGGCTGATGATGGCTGCCAATATCACTAGATCACTAGCCTACAGCTACACACCAATGCGCATCCAACATTAAATGACAGAAGGCCTATAGCTGATTCTTTTGGTTAAAAGCATTCAATTTTGCAAAGGCATAGGCCTACAATATTTTGGATTTGTGCGCCCATGAGAACTGTTTTCACGGAGAAACATAATGAACTGTTACACAGGCCTAGTTACACTTACAGTGCATTTCTCCAAGGTCCAGGAATTGTACAGGGTTTAAGTTCAATGTTCTATTTCAATTGTTAAATGCTTAATAATTACAAATAACACGGTCATAAATGTAATTAATATAAGGAAAGAAAGGTTGTGTTTTATGTCACACGATCTGTGAAGACTCCAAACATTGAACTCATGAAATATGGACAACTCATGAACTAGGGTGTAAACATGTTTTGATTCAACTTGTGTTTTATATTGAATGTAGGCTACCTGTTCTGCAGGTATTCATGTGTGTAAAATTGTCTCTGCTGAGAGGGTAAGGCTACCGGCAGTGGTGTAGTGGAGAGTAAACGCAACTAAATGCAGTTTACCCACCTTATCAGAAATCGCATTTAAAGTATAGGGTACGTTACTTTTTTTCCACCATCACCAGCAATCAGAGTTTACCCACATATTTGTTTAACACTACATCACTGGCTACCAGTAGGTCTATTTGAAATTCATGGTAATAGGCCTACACATTGTAGCCTAGTCTAGTAAATTGACTGTGTGTGTGTTATAAGTTAACCACCTCGTTTTTCCCAGGACAGTTTCAGCCCCATTTTAGGTGTCCCGACTTTTCAGACAAAAAAAAAAAGTCAATTTGGCAGCAAGACGTATCAATTAATGTAGGCCTAATCAATGGCAATGGCCGAACGTCATTAGGCACACTTTTTGGGGTTCTGTAATGTCTATTCATCAAATGGCGCGAGTGTACATGCATTGCAATGTTTGGATTATTTTGGAGTGGACGAACATGCGCACAGGAAGCCTACTTTTTTGAAGTGATTTTTGACAATCAGATGAAAGCGTCCTGGGCCACATTAAATGGTAAAACATTTTAACTGTTAAATGATGTGCTTATTTTTAGACCCATACAAAAGATCTGCTCAGTGATATCGCCAATGTGGACTTTAAAACAGTTTAATGGCTGCTCTAGGAGAAAACTGAGGACGGATCTACAACATTGTAGTTACGTCACAAAGCTAACCTAATTGACAGAGTATCAAAGGAAGCCTGATAAAAACAACATGTTTGCAGGAAAACCTGGTTCAATCTGCTTTCCACCAGACACTGGGAGATGAATTCACCTTTCAGCAGGAAAATAACCTAAAACACAAGGCCAAATCTACACTGGAGTTGCTTACCAAGAAGACAGGGAATGTTCCTGAGTGGCCGAGTTACAGTTTTGACTTAATCTATAGCCAGACCTGAAAATGGTTGTCTTGCAATGATCAAACACCAATTTGACAGAGCTTGAACACTTTTTTCAAGAATAACTCAAATATTGCACACTCCAGGTTTGGAAAGCTCTTAGACTTACCCAGAAAGACTCACAGCTGTAATCACTACCAAAGGTGATTCTAACATGTATTGAGTAAGGGGGTTGAATACTTATCTAATCAAGAATGTATTTTTTTTAAACTTTCGCTCAGCATCAACGTGCCTGACTCAACTAAACACCAAGAAGCAGGCTATTAAGTAGAATCAGGTGTGTTGGTGCTGGGCTGCAACAAAAGTCTACACCCTATGTAACTTTCCAGGAGCAGGGTTGAAGAACACTGCTGGAGCCAAACCATTTCCAGAACCTCAGTGTGAGGACTGAACAAACTAGCAGATTTCTTGCTAATTCTAAATGGGTTTCCAGGTGCCCTGCAATCTAAGTTAAATGTCAGAAGTAAATGAGACTTCTCCAATCAATGAATTTGAATTTAAGAGAAGATGAGAGGAGTACCAGAACGTGCCACACCACTCCTCTCCTAATATCAGGCAGCGAGCCAGCCCTACCGACCACTGTGGAGATATCAGCCTTAAACGCACTCTCACCCCGCTCACCGGAAATTCAATTTGTTCTGTCTTTCATCCTGGTGGATGAAAAAGCAATTATTCACAGTGCACTCTTTTCACAATCTGTTTCTTAAAGATATCTCTTCTTTCTACCGCCTAACAAATAAGCCTCCAGATTAGTGCAATGCGCGTTCACAGGGAGGGAGCGTTCCCACGGTTCGTGGCGTCAGCCACCCACGACTCATGGCTCTACGTCTTTAACGGGAGCGTCGGTCCACCGCGACCAGTCTGTGACCAGACCTGTCAATCACTTTGAGAGACGCCACCATCAGGCGAGAGGAGAGGCGGGAACCACGCATCCCTCAATCTCTGCCGCCACCCTGCGGCGATGCAAACAACGGGGAGATAATGATTTGATAGCAGGGAAGGAGCGCGTGACACAGAAACACTTCCTCTACACCTATTAGATCACATCTATGTTGTATCTTCCTGTTCTTAACAGGGCCGTTTGGGTGGTTGGTTGGTAGAGAGAAGAGTCCCTGGGAAAAGAGAGAGGGTTAAGGGAGTGAAGAGAGAGCACAGCTCCAATTTACACCCAGGGTATTAGGTGGAACCTAAGTGTGACCGTGCAAAGTGCCTGGGAATCGTTTCATACATTTATCCTGTCAATCTATTCAGAGACCAACTTGACGGAGCGTAGTGTGGAGAGCAGAGAGCGCAGAGCTAGCGCCTCATGTTTGAGTCATGTCCTGGCTGCATTCTTAAAATGGCTGTATGGAAGGAACAACACCTGTTGATTGACTGAAGACGTGGAGATGCCCTGTTGCCTGCTACTTAAATTGGAACCTTCCTCTTGGATGATAGGGATGTAGAGTGTCTCTCGTTGCGCGCGCGCACACACCCACACAGTGAGGGCAGACTGGGGTCTCCAACAGAGCACGAGGAGACGATATTAGGCTGGGGAATCAGGAGCATCCATCTGAAAAGGGGGAGAGTGACACCAGCAAACCCAGAGAAGGCATGAAGAGCCTGGGGAGGATTAGGGGCCAGTCCCCCCCCAACCACTCTTTCTCCTTCCTTCAATGTCAGTCTACACCACCCCATCATGCTCCTTTACTTCCCTCAGCTGCTCAACAGCATTGACTAGGGCCCATTAAAATGACTGGTGATTTTCTCCCATCTGAGAGACAGAATTAGTCTCTAATGTTGAGTGCTCTGGGCTTGGGAGCGACAGAACGAAGGGATGAAAGGGATGGATTAAAGCGGTGTGCAGGGAAGCCTTGGAGATGAGCGTGTAGTGTGGCTGGGATTAGGAAGGGGACATTGCCAGTTATAATGCAGCTAGGAAATGACTGGAGGGATGGCACTGCTTAAAATGGTCTCATTGAAGATAACATGAATGGATGAATGGCGTTTTCACAAAACAGTAAGCTGTGGAAGGGCATTGTGCTTAAAATACAACACACAACCACCATTACCCAACTCATTACTTTCATACTCGGGGATATGTTCAGCAGAAAATAGAGGTAACACACACACACACCATCCCTTACCGTGAGTCGCTGTTGATCGACCACTAGTGTCGGTGGTGGAGGGGTCTGTGGAGGCTCCTCTGTTCCTTCAGTTGATGCCTTTGACTGCTCTAATTGTCTCATTCTGCACTTCCTCCCCTTGGACCAGCCTGGAACAGGAAGAGAGAACAGGTCAACGATACAGCCCACCTACAATCTCACCTTTGACCTATATGTTAATCACCATCAGTTATTAGAACATACTGAACCATAGCATATCCATACGCCAAGGCTTGTTTGGATGAAAGCAAAGGCCTGACAATCAAAGATGAGAATAGCTGCCCCTCTACATTCAGAGCCTGTGATCTGTTGGCTTACAGTTTTCTGCTACCAGCATTCGTGGTAATACACTGTCTGTAGGATCCAAAAAATCCACAACAGAGGAAGCAGAAATCTCCCCCGGCCACCTCTACTACCAAGGCCACCCAAATCACCAAGTAGCTCCAGGCTTCCAGCTGGCCCCTTATAATCCACAGCCCTAAGTCGTTAATCACACACACAGGCCTATTGGCTTGTCCCAGAAACCTCACACACACGTACTGTAAAGTTGTATTGTGTACGTACGCATGCAGACACAAACGCATGTGCACACGCACACATGCTGGCAAACTCACAGGCCTATCGGCTTGTCCCAGACACTACACGCCACTAAATGAACGGCCAAGGGTTAAAGACCGAAGAAAAAATTATGTGAAAGAAAAAAGCTAACCTTGTGAATATTTTTTGCAGTAAAAACTGTTTTTGAGGATAAATCTTAAGAGTGGTTTTGGATAGTCTACAAAGGTACAAGACCTCAGACTTTTGAGGGTTTCATTGAAATATGCTGTCTGTGTAGACTAAAGGATAGTATTTCATATTTCACATGCCATATGTCTTGGATAATTCACGCCCTGTCGTTTTACAAGCTAACCCAGTGTAAATCAAATGTCTTGGATGACAATCAACAAAATTATAATATTTTGGTTATTTTACAGTGAATGAAAAAGTCATGCGAGGTTAGGCTGACTGTTAAAATCTGTGTGACGTGTTTCTGTCTGGTGCTCTCGGAGAAAGATCAGAACTTGCCATCTGTACTCAGAGTAACTCAAATTAACCCATTGACATGATGCATTATTTAAAGTCCGAGTTAGACATACATATATCAAGTCAGGATTCTACCCCAAGACAGCTATGAGTGTGGTGATGCACTAGGAATAGGTCAAAGTTAACCACAGATAACCCCTCAGTACCTTCTCTGTCCTGCTCCTCCTTGCCCGTCTCCGTGTCTCCTGTCCTACCGTCCTGGGGACGGCGCTCCTGAGTTCCTCTGCTCACTGCAGACGCCGACACTTCTTCCTCTTCCCCCTCTGACGCTTCACCTTCGACCGCTGTAGGCCCCTCTGTCTCAGAGCTCTTGAGGGCCTGGGAATCCAGGCTGTCCATGGACTCATTCCCGTTCACACACTCCCGAGAGACAGGGGGTGCTGTGGCCGAAGTGGGGGCTGACGACTGCTGCTCAGTCTTGGACTGGACCTCGTCGTCTTTAGGCTGGACCTTCTCAACATCCATGGGCTGGAAACCTTCCTCCTTAGGCTTGGCTTGGGGGTTCTCGCTTTTGGCTTGGGAACCCTCATCTTTAGATTGGAGCGCTTCATCTTTAGATGACAACCCCTCATCTTTAGTCTGGATCTCCTGGGCTTGAGGCTCCTTGTTTTTACAATAAGACTCACTTTTAGACTGGAGGTCTTTGTCTGTGGATGTAGATTTGGCTTTGTCGTCTGTAGTTGGTGTCTCGTCCTCCTTGGGCCCTATCCCTGTGTTGCTCTCCCCTTGGGTCTCTGTTCTCTGGCCCCTAGGGGCCTCATTGGAGCTCTCCTCCTCCGTGGAGATGCCATGTGTGTGAGGGTGTGTGTGGTGTCCGTTGGGCTGAGGGTCCATGGTGTCACAGGAAGACTCTTCGTCCTGAGTCAGACAGGAGTCGCTGGGTACCGCCGTTTCCGGCTTAGGCACCGCACATTCATCCTCCTCTTCCTCCGTTCCCTTCTTGTAGCTCTTCTTCTTCCTAATGATGCCCCGCCCCCAAGATGGCCGCCGACGTGCTTTCCTTTTTATGTGATCTGGAAGCAGAGAAAAAAAAAAAACATTTGGTAAGTTCAGTCACATGGAACTTATGCTAGTACAACCACACCAGACTCTACTACACGGGTTCTGCTCGCACACACCAGTCTCAACTACACGAGAGAGCTACAGGGGGTGCAGGCTTTTGTTCCAGACCTGGTCTAACACACTTGATTCAATTAGTGGTCTAAATAGAAGACCATGATAAGTTGATGTGAAGACACACAGAGACAGAATCCTTACAAATGGGCCTTCATTAAGTGGTAATTCACTGGAGTGACATGAAAGTGGACCAACTAACAACAAGCAATTGAGTTGCCATGTTAATGCTCCCTGCCAGGTCTTAAATGCTAGGGCGGCATCAGATGTCCACTCCATTGCAGTGGTTTGTGTGTGTGGCCTGTGTTCCACACGGCACAAGAAGGCAAGGTTAGTGGGCCCCACAGAGGGAGGCTGTCTGGGAGTAATTGCTAGGTGGATGAGGCAGGCTACAGAACAGACAGACAGAGAGACAGAGAGCGCAAACCTCTAATTGAAAACAACTGAAAGCAGCCCCAGATGTGCCCCATATCTCAGCGCCAAACTGGATTTGCCCACTATTCCCTCTCATGGGGGGGGATTTCCTATTACTATCCAGTTAAAAGGTCTGGCATAATGGAGTTGCCACCCCTCCCTCACTATGGTGCAGAGGTCCTGGTGGAAATTACAGTATTTCTGGTGTGAGATGTTGACTGTATTCCACTCTGTGGTTGTAATCAGAGAGCACTGCCAGAGAGAGAGAGCAGCAAAGAGAGAGGAAGAGATGAGACGAAACAGAAAGGGAAAAGGAAAGGCGAGCAGGGCTATTGCTGCAGGGACATGTCTGATGGTGGGATAGGGGGGGGGGGGGGCAAAAGTATGCCATCTGAGAAAGTGCAGTAAAAGTGTCACAGGGCGCTGGCAAGAGTGCCTGACGCAGTGAAACTTCAGCAGGGTCAGATTCCACACGCTGTCTTTTTCAAACCGCAGCCACAGGGTACGTGCCAGGCCAACAGTGTGTGTGCATGACGATGAGGGTGTGTGTGAGTGTGTGTAATGTATCAGCCTCCCTGCCCAGACAAGCGTTTGAACCTGGCCATGAGTGGACTAGGCCTGGGCCTGTCAGTTCAGTCAAAGCCTCCCACATAAACCCATGGTGAGTCTTTGGTCTCAAAGGCATCAAAAGGCCTTTATAGAGGGAGATCCTCCCAACAGTCAAATGAGACATGCTAGCTTCCTCATGATTCTGTCTATCCTAATGTTCAGAAGACATTAATCTTCTCAGTCTCTGAACTTTAACGCTTCACACTCGTACACGTATACTGGTTGAAAATTACAGATTAGGGCACTAATAAGAGCCTGAAATGGAACACAGTGGCTGTACAGTAACATGCTATAAATGACGTCAGTGCTCAGGCTCAGGGCTGTACGGGTTTGGAATGACAGCAATTCTGAACTTGAGCACTGCACTCGACAAGTCGCCGCCCCCATTTTTTTTATTTTACCTTTATTTAACTAGGCAAGTCAGTTAAGAACAAATTCTTATTTTCAATGACGACCTAGGAACACTAGGTTAACTGATTTTTACCTTGTCAGCTCGGGGATTTGATCTTGCAACCTTTTGGTTACTAGTCCAATGCTCTAACCACTATGCTACCTGCCGAGCTAATTGGGCAACTTTTGCTAATTTTTGGTTGTCTGAGCGAGGGAAATGCTGAAAATTGAGTACAGTGCATTCAGAAAGTATTCAGACCCCTTAACTTTTTCCATATTTTGTTACATTATAGCCTTATTCTAAAATGGATTCAATTGTATTTTTTCCTGATCAATCCACACAAAATACCCCATAATGACAAAGCAAAATCAGGTTTAGAAGTTTTGGGAAATGTATTTTTTTTTTTTACGGAAATTTCACCTTTACATAAGTATTCAGATCCTTTACTCAGTACTTTGTTGAAGCACCTTTGGCAGTGATTACAGACTGGAGTCTTCTTGGAAATGATGCTACAAGCTTGGCAGACCTGTATTTGAGGAGTTTCTCCCATTCTTCTCTGCAGATCCTCTCAAGCTCTGTCAAGTTGGATGGGGAGCATTGCTGCAAAACTATTTTAAGGTCTCTCCAGAGATGTTCAAGTTGGGTTCAAGTCCGGGCTCTGGCTGGGCCACTCCTGCGTTGTCTTGGCTTTGTGCTTAGGGGCGTTGTCCTGTTGGAAGGTGTATCTTTGCCCCAGTGAGGTCCTGAGTACTATGGAGCAGGGTTTCATCAAGGATCTCTGTACTTTGCTTCGTTCATCTTTGCCTCGATCCTGACTAGTCTCCCAGTTCCTGCTGCTGAAAAACATGTCCACAGTATGATGCCCCCACCACTATGCTTTACAGTAGGGATGGTGCCAGGTTTCCTCCAGACGTGACGCTTGGCTTTCTTCCAAAGAGTTCCATCTTGGTTTCAGCCAGAATAGAAAATCTTGTTTCTCATGATCGGAGAGTCCTTTAGGTACCTTTTGGCAAACTCCAAGCAGGCTGTCATGTGCCTTTTACTGAGGAGTGGCTTCCGTCTGGCCACTCTACCATAAAGGCCTGATTGCAGCATTCCACCAGAGATGGTTGTCCTTCTGGAAGGTTCTCCCATCTCCACAGAGGAACTCTGGAGCTCTGTCAGAGTGACAATTGGGTTCTTGGTCACCTTCCTGACCAAAGCCCTTCTCCCCTGACTCTCTAGGAAGAGTATTGGTGGTTCTAAACTTGTTCCATTTAAGAATGATGGAGGACACTGTTCTTGGGTACCTTCAATGCTACAGACATTTGTTGGTAGCCTTCCCCAGATCTGTGCCATGACACAATCCTGTCTCGGAGCACTACGGACAATTCCTTTGACCTCATGGCTTGGTTTTTACTCTGACATGCACTGCGACCTGTGGGACCTTATATAGACAGGTGTGTGTGTGTGCCTTTCCAAATCATGTCCAATCAATTTAATTTACCACAGGTGGACTACAATCAAGTTGTAGAAACATCAAGGTTGCTCAATGGAAACAGGACGCACCTGAGCTCAATTCCGAGTCTCATTACAAAGGGTCTGAATACGTAAATGTTTTTTAGTTTTAGTAAGTTTGCAAAAAAAATCTAAAACCCTGTTTACACTTTATCATTGTGTAGAGATTGATGAGGATTAAAAATTACATTTTAGAATAAGGCTTTAACTTAACAAAATTGGGGAAAAGTGAAAGGGTCTGAATACTTTGGTCTGATGTGTATGAGGAAGTGAATCCTGATGCAGCACTGGAAGTATTTGTAAAAACTATTCATGCCAATTGTTGACAAGTATGGACCTTTTAAGAAATTAACTGAGAACTTTTATCACCCCTGGGTTGATGAATAAAACAACTGGATGGTCCAAAGAAATGATGCAAGAGGTGGCAAAGTAGTGAAGGCTGCTCATTGTCACTAAACATAAAAATAATACATTATACTACCAAACCAAGATAAATGACATAAAACACAATGGAAAAATACTTGAGTACCTTCAATTATATCATGGGCAGAAAACCCAATTCATCTATCATTAATTTAGGTTGTCCCTTATAACAAAACCTTTCGATATTGCCAATCACTTCAATGACAATTGCATTAGTAAAGTGGAAAAACTCAGAAGTGAACCATCATTTTTTTTAAATAAAATATCTAATAATATAAGAGAAGGATTACTGTTTTGAATTTGGTCAAGTTGATGTGAGAGAGGTGGGGAAACTATTGCTATCCATCAATAATGATAAGCCACCAGGTAAAAGACAACCTTGATGGGAATCTATTGAGAATGGTAGCAGACTGTATTGCCACTACCCTATTTGTTATATCTTTAACCAAAGCCTAAATGAGTGGGTGTGTGTATGCAGGTGTGGGAGGAAGCTAAAGTAATTCCACTACCCTATTTGTTATATCTTTAACCAAAGCCTAAATGAGTGGGTGTGTGTCTGCAGGTGTGGGAGGAAGCTAAAGTAATTCCACTGCCTAAAAATAGTAAAGCACCTTTTGTTGGCTCTAACAGCCGCCTAAATCAGTTTGGTGGCTGTTCTTAGTAAATTGATTGAGAAAATTGTATTTGACTAAATAGAATGCTATTTTTTCCAGAGAACAAGTTAACTACTGACTTTCAGCATGCATATAGAGAAGGGCACTCAACCTCTACTACACTGACTCAGTTGACAGATGATTGGGTAATTAAAATAAAATGATACATAGTTGGAGCTGTATTGTTAGATTACAGTGCAGCCTGTCGTTATTGATCATAAATTGTTATTGAAGAAACTCACTTGCTTTGGCTTTACAGCACCTGCAATCACATCATTGGCGAGTTATTTATCCAATAGAACCCAGAAAGTGTTATTCTAAGCAAGCTGCTACATCATCAGATATGTGCGGTGTTGCCTTGGGCCATTTCTATTTTCACAAGTGATTTGCCACTGGTCTTACACAAAGCACCCAAAGTCAGTGAGCTCACTGAAATTCTAAATAAGGAGTTAGTCAGTATCAGAATGGGTGATTAATAATGTGCTATTAAAGACATCTAAAACTAAAAGCATTGTATTTGGTTCAAAACATTCTCTAAGACCTAAACCTCAGCTGGAGTTGTGCATAAAGGGTGTGACCATTGAGCAAGTTGAGGAAGCTAAACTCCTCGTTATAACATTGGATGGTCAATTACCATGGTCAAGTCATATTGACAAAGTTGCTGTTAAAAAGGGGTGGGGTATGTCTGTTATAAAAAATATTTTCTGTGTTTTTGACACAAATCAACTGTACTAGTTGTTAAGGGTCTTGTCCCATCTTTATTACTGTCCAGTTAGGGCCAAGTGCAGCATATAAAGACCTAGCAAAGCTGCAGCAGGCTCAAAATAGAGCAGCACGCCTTTCCCTTAACTGCACATATATAACTAATATCAAAAACCTGCATGCCAGTATTTCCTGGTTGACAAGAGATTAAATGCGTCACTTCTAGTTTCCGTGATGAAAATCCCAGATTGTCTGCATAATCAAATAGCATTCAGCTCAGATACCCATACATACCCCACAAGACATGCCACCAGGGGTCTCTTCACAGTCCCCAAGTACAAAATGAATTCACGGTATTATACAGAGCCATGATCGCATGGAACTCCCTTCCATCTCCAATCCCTCAAGCAAACCGCAAAATTACCTTAAAAAATATGGATTAAACATCTCATGGAACGGCAGGGACTGTGAGGGGACCTAAAAGCACAAGCTAAGACAGACAAATGTTTTTGTTGTATTGTTTGTATTATTTTTGTTGTATTGTTTGTATATTGTTGCATTTTAAAAATGTGTGCGAATGTCCTTGTTTTGTGTTTTTTTGTGGACCCCAGGAAGAGTAGCTGATGCCTATGCAAAAGCTAAATTGGGATCCAAATAAACAAACTCACGCTACACCCGTAGATGTAGGCCGTCAATAGTATATAAAAAAAAATGTTCTTAACTGACTTGCCTACTTAAATAAAGGTTAAATAAAAACAAGAAATGAAAGAGTTGTTTGCAAAGTGTAGGTGTAGGCAAAGTAACCAAACTAACCACATATCCAGCCAAACAGCAAAACCATTTAGTTGACTGGTCAATTTTTTGGTCTACAGGCTGTAGGTCGACCAAGATTTCTTTAGCCAAGCAGTCGCAATTTATTTAAAAAAATGTCATGGTGCACAAGACGCCTGTCTTGGTAGTCTAATCCATTGCTGAGGCCACGGGAATGACACAGTCGATCAATCTAAGACGTGATAGTGAAATTGTATATGGTTATATTATGTCAAAATAATAATGCAACACTAATACAACTATCAATGCGCTTTCTCTCGCGTTGGATACGGTCGCTGTCCGCGGTTCTGAAACAATCTTCAGTGCGCAGTAGAATTGGCTCCTTTCCCTTTGTCGCTATGTGCATAATAGAAAAGTTAACCAGCATATTGGGATTGATAATGTGGCAGAGGCATCAGCAGAGACGAGGAAACAGCCCTTAGTCTAATTGTCTAAGAATATTGAGGAGAGGGGAAACCCCGACATAATTAGGTCTATAATCAATAGCCTAACTGTTAAATGTGTATAAATCATCCATATACACTAAAAGCCCCCCCCTCAAAAATCGAACATCTACTCCTTCAAGGGTTTTTCTTAATTTTTTACTATTTTCTACATTTTAGAATAGTGAGGACATCAAAACTATGAAATAGTGTTAAAGGGGTTAAACAAATCAAAATATATTTTATATTTGAAATTCTTCATAATAGCCACCCTTTGCCTTGACAGATTGGGATTCTCTCAACCAGCTTCATGAGGCAGCCATCTGGAATTAGGGCTGGGCGGTATGACGATATATATCGTGTGACAATAGAGCACAATATGAAACGATAGGCATTTTTCTATCGTTTATTTCATTGTGTCGCAAATCACACTCTTTACGGCAATATTTTTTGTCAATTGGACGACGCTTTACGTGCCTCCTCCCTCATATGGTACCCTTCCTGCAGGCTCATCCTGAAATTACCCTCCAGTATGACAATGCCACCAGCCATACTGCTCATTCTGTGCGTGATTTCCTGCAAGACAGGAATGTCAGTGTTCTGCCATGGCCAGCGAAGAGCCCAGATCTCAATCCCATTGAGCACGCCTGGGACCTGTTGGATCGGAGGGTAAGGGCTAGGGCCATTCCCCCCAGAAATGTCCGGGAACTTGCAGGTGCCTTGGTGGAAGAGTGGGGTAACATCTCACAGCAAGAACTGCCAAATCTGATGCAGTCCATGAAGAGGAGATGCACTGCAGTACTTAATGCAGCTGGTGGCCACACCAGATACTGACTGCTACATTTGATTTTGACACCCCCTTTGTTCAGGGACACATTATTCCATTTCTGTCAGTCACATGTCTGTGGAACTTGTTCAGTTTGTCTCAGTTGTTTAATATTATGGTCATACAAATATTTACACATGTTAAGTTTGCTGAAAATAAACGCAGTTCACAGTGAGGACGTTTTTTTTTTTTTTCTGAGTTCATATGCTACTGTATCAATCAATCATTTGTTCATGCCATCACACAGCATAAGAGATATTCATGCTTTGAAATACAATCAAACATTTTAGTTTTAAAATTAAATAAGGGAGCTTTGAATAATTAGGCTAAATATTAAATGAACTGCAATTCAGCTATGAATGCAACTTTTTAGTCGGCTGTAATAAAGGCTTTATATTTTTGCCCCCATTTGTAGCAGAGTCTGTTCTCTTATTTAGTGTTGTTTACACTGATCCAAATGGTCAGAAAAATAATAATATTGTAATCTAACATCAACTGTTTGGCACACAATACTCACACAACGCTTGCTCCTATACCCTCCTTTGTCTTGATCTTCAGTAGTTTCCACAACTAAGTCAAATGTCTTCCACAGATCTGACTTCCCCTTTCCCTCCTGAGCAACCAGTAAACATTTGCCCGTTTCGAGTTTCTTTTTCACATCGTCCGCATGTCACGTATTACTGTGTTCAGAGTTTGTTATAACCAATTTATTGATGTGATTATGATGGGCTATAGGTCAGGCCCTATTGGTCACATGCATGCGATGCTTTCACCTAAAGAGGGTTGAGGGAATAGGGAATGTTTTTGCTAAACAAATTAGTAAACTTTTCAGTCAGAAACAAGTAAGAACCTAAATGAACCTAGATGCTCAGATACCAGGCTGAATCAACTGCTTTTCCTCAAATTAAAGACTTCAACTGGAAGAAATGGGGCGCAATTTAAACATATAGCAAAATATGCGTACCCATTTTAAACTGCCTATTTCTCATCCCCCGAAACTAGAATATGCACATACTAGTCAGATTAGGATAGAAAACACTCTGAAGTTTCCAAAACTGTACGAATTTTGTCTGAGTTAAACAGAACTTTTATTGCAAGTGAAAACCTGAGAATTTCAAGCAGGAAGTGGCACTAATTTTGAGAGCTCTGTGTTCGAAAGCCTTCCTATTGCATATGTGAAGTCTCATCAATAAGAGCTCTTTTTCTATGTCTTCCCTAAGGTGTCAACAGCTTTTAGACGTAGTTTCAGGCCTTTATTTTGAAGGATGAGCTTGTAAAATCAAATTGAGCAAGTGGACAGGTGGGGGCTCTCCGGGTGACTCATGCGTAAATCTGAGAAGGTAGCCATTGTTTCTCTCGCTCTAGTGAGAAGCCAACTGTGCCGGTTGATTTATTATCGAATAGATTTGTGAAAAACACAATGAAGTTGGATCAGAAACAACGGTTGACATGTTTATGTGGACATTATGGATATCATTTTGAATTTTTTTCGCCATTGTCGAACGCTTTTTCCAGTGGATTCCTGGGTCATGACGCAACAAACAAACGGAGGGATTTGGATGTGAAGCATATCTTTATGGAACAAAAGGAACATTTGCTGTCTAACTGGGAGTCTCGTGAGTGAAACCAACCGAAAATCAACTAAGGTAAACGATCCATTTGATTGCTTTGCTGGATGTTGTTACCGAGTTACCTGACGCTAGCTGTTCTTATTGTTTTGTCGAGCGATCGATACATTTACACAAATGCATGTATTGCTTTCGCTGTAGAGCATAATTTCAAAATCTGAGACGACAGATGGATTAACGAAAGGCTAAGCTGTGTATTGCAATATTCCACTTGTGATTTCATGAAATTATATTTTATGATTACCCTCTGGCGCTAGGCTAGGCTATGCTAGTCAGGGTTTTTAATGACAGAAAACCCGGATCCGGGATGGGTAGTAATGAAAGGCTAACTAGAGCCAACTTGCTTGCCAAATTGAAAGAAAAAGATTTAAACAAATGGAACTCACTTTAAAACCCAACTACATGCAGAATATCCAGCAAAATGAGAGAGCAGGCCATTTCGTTAGAGGGTGTTGAGTTGTCACGGCTCGCACACATCGCAACGAATGTGGATCTAGCGTTTGTCTGACGATTGCCCAGCACACTGTTTTAAAGACGACCCACTGTAGACAAAATTTCTCACACGATACTACATGTACAATCGGTGTGCATTTGGTTTGCAAATTATGTTCAGAGGTTCTAAGTACTCTTGGCCAACAAACACTATTGATGAGTCTCTGCCTTAAGAAGAGACCAGACAATGGAACTGTCCTCCCAGTCACAACACAGAAGGCCTCACACTATGCCTCATCACCGGGCAGCTAAAACCATGCAATGCAATTACTGCCACTTGTGTGCCTGCGCATGTGAACATGCACGCATGTTCAAGCCAGTTAAATGCAACAGGAAGAATTGGTTGGAACACAAATTGATTGGTTACGACTTTGTTTGCCTTTCTTCAAAATCACATGAATGAAAGAAAACAATCCAAAACTGGCATGGAACCAATGGAGTGTGTTTTAATGAAGTCCCAGTGAATAGGGTCAATTTGTGATGCGTTTGTGTTGTCTGTTAAAACATAGAAGGGGAGGTGTAGGAATGTTGCTGCAGGTTACAACTACTGATCATTATGACGGTCGGAGAAAAAGTGAAAGTGGGTGACTTAAGAGCAAGACGCAACAAAGTGAATAAGTTAAATTAATCAGAGAACTCAGCCTTGTACACTCCGCATGGTATTTCACAGCCTACCAAGGTAACAGAACCGCCATACCAGCACAGTAAAAAGACCAGACATCCTTTAGACCATTGCTCCGTCTGTCTATATGGATAAACAACACATTTCAGACCATCTCACATAGATGCCATATGTGACCCGATTCAGGAAATTAGGCGTATGTTGCAAGTCACGACTTCACAGGAAAGCCGTTTGAACGAAAATACGTTTATCCCCCCCCCAGAAACGCCTTCTTGAACATATGAACTTTCATGTGCCTTAATAACAAACTTGCATGTCATCTGTAAATATGAATACAATTGTTAAATTACGAGCCTTGTTGGTTAAGCCACAGAAAAAGATAGCAACGTTCCCACTAGCCATGATTGGCTGAGATAATGAGTGGGTTGGACATGCCGAGAGAGGAGTTCGGATTGGTCTGCCATATTCAAGGTGTCTGTCTATTTGAGCTCGTCAGTCTGTGTTGGTAATCCTGTCGAACATTACTTAAAAAGATATAAGTTTTGAAATCAGTGGAATTAGAGTATGATATCTAAAGAGATAGAGAAAACACCTGTCTCCAGATTACATCTTCAAACTAAGGGCAAACGTGGTATGGCATTCCTGACAGGGAGACGGGTCCATCATGCATGATGATGTATACAGGGAAGATAGCTAGCCACATTTTCAGATATTACACGTTTCTAATTTTGACAAAAAGTGGTTTCATTTCAAGCTAAAGTATACTGACTGGCTCCCTAGCTGACGTTATTTGTTTCCCAGAGCCGGTTTCTTTTCTAGTTAGAGCTTAATGTTAGCTAGCTAACATTGAACCTAGCTGGTTAGCTCCCAGCACTGTTGCATTGTTGCCACTTTGTTCATTGTTGTTTAGCTGGCTGGCTCGTTAGCTAACGTTACGTGATGTGTGTGATCTTAAACGTTGTTTACCTAGCTAAGTTCATTGTTAGCCAGCCTGCTATGTTTCCCAGAGCTGTTTGCTTTTTTAGTTAGAGCCTAATGTTTCAACATCCGTTGAATATGGCCAGTGTCAGTAAACGTCTGCAAAAAAAAAGTGTAATGAAATTGTTGCCAGCAGAGCTGGTTAAGCTGTTTATGTTATCCAGAGGTAAACAAATCATCGGCCAGAGCGTCAAGTGTGCGCTCCGAGAGAGAAACGAGATGGGTGGGGCTAAAGATTAAGAGGGTGTGAACGATGCTGTATGGGTGTAGAGAGAGCTCTTCACTAGATACCAAAACATTCAAAGGCGATTTCCTCAAATGAGTTTACAAGTTGATCAACTTGCAAAGCAGAATTCCTTTCCCATTGTTCCTCAAATGCAGTGTATGATATACTATGTTGTAGCTCAGTCTACTTTAATCCAATGTAAAAAACAACTTTCAAATTTTTCTACATAAGACCGAATCCAGGGTGTGAGTCACAAATGTCATTTGTTTCAAGAAACTAGACATATGTCACTACTTCACAGGAGAGGCATTTTAACGTAAACTTTTGTTTTTAATGTGCCTTAATAACAAACTAGTAGGCAATCTGTAAATACGAATACAATTGTTAAATTACGAGCTTAGTTGGTTTAGCCACAGAAAACAGCAACCTTCCCGCTAGCCATGATTGGCTGAGATAATGAATGGGCTGGACATGCCGAAAGATGAGTTTGGATTGGTCTGCATATAGCACGCTTCTGTCTATTTGAGCTGGTCAGTATGTGTAGGTAATCCTTTCTAACGCTGCTTTTTTGATATCACGTAGTAGAACAGCATAAGTGTTGCGCTCCACTTTCTGGAGGACCGAGTTTTAAAATCAGTGGAATTTGATTATGATAGCTAAGGGGGATGGAGAAACCGTGGCATCCGTGACAGAGAGGGAGAAGCGTCCATCCACGTATCCTGTTAAGATAGTCTAGCTAGCAAAATTTTCCAATATCACGTTTCTAATTGTCAGTAAGTAATTTTCATTTCAAGTTAAAGTGTACTATTAGCTAGCTAGCTAGCTAGCGTTACGTGAATGATCTGTGTAGTAATATTATCAGTATCTCAGAGCCATTTGCTTTGCTAGTTATAGCCTAATGTTAGCTAGCTAACATTTAACCTGGTTGGTTAGCTACCTGCAGATTCATGCATGGTAGTAACGTCATGAGTTGGGATTATGGTTCATTGTTTAGCTAGCTACCTACCTACCTACATGTCTTAACAAAATACTCCACTATGGAAGTAATCATTCCATTAGAATGTTCATGATGTCACTGTGACGTTAAAATGGCTCTCCTGTAAAGTAGTGACTCGTGACATACGCCTAGTTTCTTGAAACACATCACATTTGTGACTCACCACCTGGAATCGGTCTTATGTAGAAAAATTTGAAATTGTGTTTTTTTTTACATTGGATAAAAGTAGACTGAGCTACAAAATAGTATATCATACACTGCTGAATGGGTGTAGACAAAGAAGATCTCTCCAGTAGGTGTACCAAAACATTCAAAGGCCCTTTTCTCAAAAGTGGAGTTTCAAGTTTATCAACTTTCAAAGCAGAATTACTTTCACATTGTTCCTCAACTGTAGTGTATGATATACCATTTTCTAGCTCTGAGTCTCTACTTTTATCCAATGTAAAAAAAAAAAAATCTTTTAAATGTTGCTACATAAGACCGACTCGAGCCGGTCGGTTACATATGGTCTGTCACAATTCACATAAGGCATGCCTATCTGGTTAACACAATGTATGTGTTACACACCACTCAGGATGGGAGGAGGGAAAGGAAGAACAGGGGAGAAGAAGAAGAGAAAAGAGGGAGAGGAGTGAAGCGGAGTCCTATGCCAGACGTGCCACAGTGACCAGTATCTATAGACTGTGGTGCCCATGTTGGGTCCTTCCCAAGCAGGGGGCGGGTGACCGCTGGCACAGTGATAAGTTTGAGGCGGGGTGCGACTGGCACTGATACCTCCTGCTAACCGGAGAAGGGATGTGATCAGGACGACACAGGAAATCAGGGAGAATCCTACCCCTGCAAAGGAGTGGGTAGAGGTAGGGTAAAGTAGTGGGATACAGAGGGACGAGACTCTCTCCTTCATGCCTCACTGGAGCATGACACGGACTGTTACTCTGCTGGAGGCATGGGACCAGAGATGGACGACAAAGAGAGACAGCGCAATGGATGGGGAGATAGGGAGGGAGAGGGATAAAGTGGCAAAGGGAGAGAGAACTCAGGAGCAGCTCAGTGCCATTTTGGATTTTCTGGCGTGTAGCTGTTTTCCAACGATGCGGCTGGTTTTTGATCACCAGTTTGTATTTGCCCTTCAGAATTTTGATTTCATTTATAAATGTCACTTATCTTAGCAGTTATTAGTCATAGCCAAGCTGTGAATTTCCAATATAGTACAATAACCTTTAAGCATTCACACACGTGTGTACACCAGTCCTCCCCCTCCCAACACATGCATTATGAAACACCAACACACACATCCCTCCATTGCGGTCCGGACCAGTTAAGGGCGCTGGAGTCGTGGTGAGGTCAGCTCTTTGAAGCCAGTTCTCAAGGGAGAAAAAGGTCAGACATACGGTGTGTGTGTGCTAGTGTGTCCGAGTGTGTCTGTGATAGAAAAGGTGAGACAGAATGGCAGCAAATGAGTTGTCATCTCCAGCTCTTAAATAATGCATGGGAATTGTTGGAGCATGAACGCTCAGCCACAGACGGTCGGTAGAAGAAAGAAAGAGGGATGGATGGATAGATGGATTGGAGGGGTCCTCTGCTTTGAATAGCACAGCACTTTGTAATAATTAAAAGCACCAATGCATGCATGATTCATGTGGCGCCAGGAATATTTAGAGCTACTTACCGTCTGTACACACGACAAAATATCACACACACACCTTCCTTCTACCCTCAGCCTGTCACTCTTCAAGGACATTGGTCGATACAATGGAGAAGTGTATTAGATTGAATAACCTTTATATTTTACAAAACAGGTGAAGAGCAGTCTTTTACAACAATGAACAGAAATACAAAGCAACCATTTCAAATATTACAGTTATATAAGGAAATCTGTCAATTGACAAAATCATTAGGCCCTAATCTATGGATTTCACATGACTGGAAATGCAGATATGCATTTGTTGGTCATAGATACCTTAAATAAAAGATAGGGGTGTGGAACAGAAAACCAGTCAGTATCTGGTGTGACCACAATTGGTCTCACGCAGCGCAACATCTCCTTCGCATAGAGTTGATCACACTGTTGATTGTGGCCTGTGGAATGTTGTACAACTCTTCAAGGGCTGTGCGAAGTTGCTGGCTATTGGCGGGAACTGGAACTCGCTGTCGATCCAGAGTGATGGAAGAACTGGGACAGTTTCAGCTTCCTGTAATTGTGTACAGATCATTGCGACATGGGGGCGTGCATTATCATGCTGAAACTTGCAGATGAATGGCACGACAATGGGCGTCAGGATCTCGTCACGGTATCTGTGCATTCAAATCGCCATCGATAAAATGCAACTGTGTTCGTTGTTCTCTGGCAACAGCTCTGGTTGACATTCCTACAGTCAGCATATCAATTGCACGCTCCCTCAAAACACGAGACGTCTGTGGCATTGTGTTGTGTGACAAAACTACCTTTTATTGTCCCCAGCTTCTTGATATGCCACACCTGTCAGGTAGATGGATTATCTTTGCAAAGGAGAAATGCTCACTACAGGGATGTAAACAAATATTTTATTTCAGCTCATGAACCACGGGACCAACACTTTCTGTTGTGTTTATATTTTTTGTTCAGTATATGTATACTGACGAAATAAAATACAAAGAAATAGTCTAAATTAAATCCAGTTTCATTCCTAGGAAGCACTGCCATCCTGTCCCTCCTGTTAAGGATCGGCGTTCCGTCAACGGGACAGATGTAAATCATGCAGCACGTTATGTCAAGATCGCAGATTTTAGAGAAAAAAACAAACGTCGGTACATATAAAGTGTCTTATATCGGCTGAAAGCTTAAATTCTTGTTAACCTGTCTAGGATCAGCGTGCCGCTAGCGGCACACCCCCCCCCCCCCCCCCCACTGAAAAACCAGTGCCGCGAAATTCAAAAAAAAATATTTTTTTTAAATATTTAACTTTCACACATTAAAGTCCAATACAGCTAATGAAAGACACAGATCTTGTGAATCCAGTCAACATGTCCGATTTTTTAAAATGTTTTACAGGGAAGACACAATATGTAAAGATGTACATCTATTACCTAAAAACACATTAGCATAATCCACCATCTTTTATTTGACCACCAACACCAGTAGCCATCACCAATTCGGCTAAACTAAGATATTTATAGCCCCTAACCAACAAAAGAACTCATCAGATGACAGTCTGATAACATATTTATGGTATGGGATAGGTTTTGTTAGAAAAAAGTGCATATTTCAGGTAGATGGCATAGGTTACAATTGCACCCACCGTCACAAATGGAATAGAAAAACTACTTAGAGCAACGTGTTTACCTACTTACTAATCATCAAACATTTCGTAAAAATACACAGCATACACGAATCGAAAGACACAGATCCTGTGAATACAGACAATATTTCAGATTTTCTAAGTGTCTTACAGCGAAAACACAATAAATCGTTATATTAGCATAGCACATAGCACATAGCAGCCCAGCATTGATTCTAGCCAAAGTGAGCGAGAACGTCAACATCGCCAAAAATATATTAATTTTTTCACTAACCTTCTCAGAATTCTTCAGATGACACTCCTGTAACATCATATTACACAATCCATATAGAGTTTGATCGAAAACGTTTATATTTAGCCACCAAAATCATGGTTAGACAATGTGAAATGTAGCTCAGCTGGTCAGAAAATGTCCTTGCGCCACTTAGACAGTGATCTACTCTTATACATAAATACTCATAAACGTGACTAAAAAATATAGGGTGGACAGGGATTGATAGACAATTTAATTCTTAATACAATTGCGGAATTACATTTTTTAATTTATCCTTACTTTTCAATACAGTTTGCGCCAAGCGAAGCTACGTCAAAAAACATGGCGTCCTAAGCCACTAAAATGTTGAGACAGAAACACGATTTATCATAATAAAAATGTCCTACTTTGAGCTGTTCTTCCATCAGTATCTTGGGCAAAGGATCCTTTCTTGGGAGTAATCGTCTTTTGGTGGAAAGCTGTCCTCTTGCCATGTGGAAATGCCAACTGCGTTCGGGATGAACTGAAAAGCGTGCCCAGCTATTCACATCGTTTCAAAAATAAATGTCCCAAAATCGCACTAAACGGATATAAATTGCTATAAAACGCTTTAAATTAACTACCTTATGATGTTTTTAACTCCTATAACGAGTGAAAAGATGACCGGAGAAATATAACAGGCTAAACTAACGCTTGGAACAGGAGCGGGTCGGTGTCCTCCACGCGCGTTACGCACCAAGAAAAGACTTGCTAGCTACAGGGTTTTTTAATTTATAGGGCCTGTGAACGCGCAATCGACCCCATTGGAATCGTCATCACGTAAAGGCATCCAGGGGAAGACGTAAGAAGTGTCCGTATAGTCATAGCAATAACAGTGCCCTTTTAACTGACTTCAGAACAGTGGCCAACATTTCTGAAATCTGACTCCATGTCAGGGAAATTGCTGTAGAATGGGCTCTGTTCCACTTAGAGACAAAATTTCAACTCCTATAGAAACTATAGACTGTTTTCTATCCAATAATAATAATAATATGCATATTGTACGATCAAGGATTTTGTGGGAAGCCGTTTCAAAAATTACCCAATTAGCATAAATAGTCTCAACAGCGCCCCCATCCTCAACAGGATTTATTAATAACTGCACTGTCCAATTTACAGTAGCTATTACCGCGAAAAAATGCCATGCTATTGTTTGAGGAGAGCTCCTAACAAAACACGTTTTTCAATGCGATAGGTTTGATAAATTCACCTCTGAAGGTGAAACGCGTACTTACATTCTGAAATCGTGCTCTGATTTATCATCCAAAGGTTCCCAGTGATCACATGAAGTGTCATTTTGTTAGATAAAATCCTTTTTCATATCCTAAAAAGGTCCATATAGCATGCGCGAACGATTTTGTATTTCCACTCGTTCAATTTGCAAAGGCATCTGAAAATCTCACCCTAAACGTTGTTTGAACGAGTCAAATCACGTTGGTATTTATTCCTCAGAGATCCTAGAAGGTAACAAGACTTCACGATTTCATTAGGGGTGTAGTATATCCGATAGGACACCATATTTGGTCAGAGAGCGACGCCTTCATGGCACGCCGATGACGCGGGCGATCATCACTTGAACGACTATCTTTGTCAAAAAAGCACCAATCGGGGTCAAACAAAGCTAGCTAGATAGGGAATGAGGAGCTGGGCTTTACGGGAGTAAACCGTGTATATGTTGTAAAATGTAGTTACTAACCTTGTACGACAGCATGCCTTTTCATTTTGTACAAAGATAAGGATATTCAGAGTTATGAAGTTATGAAAACTGGTTGTTTTGCAAATGTTGAACATGCAAAACATAATATGGCTACTAATACTTGGAAAGCTACATCAAAGTCCAAGTACACAGATTTGACAATATTCTTGCAGAAAAATGGAATATGAATGGTAAGGTCTTTTTCACAATTTGCAAAAATGTACCTGGGGACTTCACACAAAGTCTTGAGGATCAGTCATACTCCAAGTTATCCATCTGAAACTTTGCACATACACTGCCGCCATGTTGTGGACACTATCGGAATTACAACCAGCGGAAAGGCTATAACAGTGACCTTTCTCTTGCATTTCAAAGCTGGTGGTAAAAAAAAAAAAAAAAAAAACTAGCAGCACAGTTGCAGTCACCAACATTCTGGATAACATGAAAACAGCTGCTGAAAACATGAAAATTGTGAGCTGCTGTTTCATTTGTGTCTGAAAGTAGCTAGCAAGTTAGCTTGGGTGCTTGACTGCTGTTAGGACAGAACGCTTGGATCAACCCTACTTCTCGGCCTCATATGCAAATCCTTAAAGAGATGGATGGGGCTAAAGCTTAAGAAGGGTGTGAATGATGCTGAATGGGTGTAGACAAAGAAGAGCTCTCCAGTAGGTGTACCAAAATATTTAAAGGCCATTTTCTCAAAAGTGGAGTTAAAAGTTTATCAACTTTCAAAGCAGAATTACTTTCACATCGTTCCTCAACTATAGTGTATGTTATACCATTTTCTAGCTCCGAGTCTCTACTTTTATCTAATGTAAAAAAAACTATTTAAAATGTCGGTTACATATGGTATGCCTATCTGGTTTAACACAATGTATGTGTCTGTGTACACAAAGGCTATCAGCACTTATCACATACACTATCGGAATTACAACCAGAGGGATGGCTATAACAGTGACCTTTCTCTTGCATTTCAAAGATGGTGGTAAAGAAAACCTGGTTGGATTTTTCTTTGTATTTTCTTCTACATTCAATTCACAGTTCCACAAACTTAAGTGTTTCCTTTCAAATGGTACCAAGAATATGTATATCCTTGCTACAGGCAGTTAGATATGGGTATGTCATTTTGGCAAAAAATTTTAAAAAGGGGGCTATGCCTTAGAACATTTATTAAGGAGAGTTGGTTCCACACAGCACACCTCTTGTTGCCCCACTATCTGCTATCAACCATCTTGTCCAATTGGACTACCTACATCTGATATCCGTTTGCCCGGCTATATAACCACATAAAAAAATATGTATAATTGGGGACAGAGTTGGTCCGTTCTCCACACACAGTATGCAAGCTGACACACACACACACGGCTCTAGCCTCCTGCCTACGTTCCGCCCCTCACACACTCCGCCTGCTCCTCCGCTAGCCAAAAACACTGGACACAGACCCCCTACCAGTCACTAAGCTCCCGAGCCATGGTTACCTAACAATGAACCACGTTTTAAGTAAATCATGTCACACACTTTTCCCTTCTGGTAGCATCTGCGTCTCTAAAGCCGTGGTGTCTGTAAGTAGCTAACAGGATTTTGGGCGAGGGCCGTCACCTGCCCCATGCTGGGAATATTATTAAACGGCTGAAGCCAGGAAGAAGATAAGACGTGTATGTATGTGTGTGTGTGTGTGTGTGTGTGAGACAGAC
The DNA here is from genome assembly GCF_029448725.1 of Salvelinus fontinalis. NCBI lineage: Eukaryota > Metazoa > Chordata > Actinopteri > Salmoniformes > Salmonidae > Salvelinus > Salvelinus fontinalis. The sequence goes on along the minus strand of NC_074684.1, from coordinate 5,434,711 downwards.
AGCATGAGATGGATCATGTGAGTGAAATTAAGGGTGAGATTGTAGGTTCTGGATTACAGTATAGGGATAGGCGATTCTTACCTAAAACACAGTCTCACTCGACCTATTTCACACACAGCCAGTCATCTGCCCCATGCTTGGAATGTTATTTAACAGCTGGAGCCACACACACCTAGCCCACCTTCCAGCTCCATTCCCAGCAGGCCCTAGACAGACAGCTTCATTGGAATTGACTGGAGCTCAGCCTCCATCTTGTTACATTAATGAACTATTGATCCACTGTGTTCTCTCCACCTCCTCTGATAGAGGGGCAGAATAGTCAGGGCACTGCATGGCAAGCATCTAAGACTGGCACCGGAGAGAGGAGCGAGAGACCGAGAGATGACGAAAGAGCGGGAGAGGCGCCAAACGAGAGAAAAATAACAAAACAGGGAGAACAAAAGAGAAGGCAGCCCCAGGGTGATGAGGGGCAGACAGCAGTTTGTCACCTCATGTGCCACCAGCCGCTGACACTTAATGAAACGAGACGATCAATAAATGATCCCATCCTAGCTCCTGGAAAGTCACGTTGCTCTCTCTCACACACAGTTTGCACTAGTGATGCACAGAAAGAAAAATATGTATAGTTACATATCGCAATATTTTTTAGGAAAATAATACAGATACTTTGACTCCAAGTATTGATTAGTCAACATGTTTGCTAGGTATCATTAGCTAGCGCTAGTCGGTTGTACCTGAGCCAAAACTTTCATCCTATAGGTAATGGGTAATGCTCAGAGTGCCGGTCCAGCCAAGACCCTGGCACAGAGATGCATGACAGGATGTCGGCAGGCAGCCTCAGTGATCCATCCATCCGGTCTGGAGGGTGCCACTCTGCTCCTCTTCCTGCCAGCCTCATTTGCCACAGGGAGATAACTGGCTGACCAATGCAATCCTCTCTGGGCACAACAGCTCATCAGGCTTCACAGAGTACACAGCAAATGCACAACTCAATCAGTAGGCCTAGGATGCACACACACTCACAAGTTCACAAAATAATACTCTCTAAATGACCCGAGATGACAGACGACACCCAAAGCAGAGGGCAGATGACCCACACTGGGACCAGCAGCCAACACTGCTGACCATGTCCCGGTCATATACACACTAGGGCTGATCCCAATTAGCCGGCTGTTTACTTGATAGGCTGTTGGTCGACCAAGATTTTTTTTGGTCAAGCTGTGGCAAATACAGTATATATACAGTACCAGTCAAAAAAGTTGACAAATATTTATTCAAGGGTTTTTCCTTATTTTACAATGTTCTACATAGTAGAATAATAGTGAAGACATCAAAACTTTGAAATAACATATGGAATCATGTAGTAAACAAAAAAGTGTTAAACATAGTGGGGCAAAAAAGTATTTAGTCAGCCACCAATTGTGCAAGTTCTCCCACTTAAAAAGATGAGGCCTGTAATTTTCATCATAGGTACACTTCAACTATGACAGACAAAATGAGAAAAAAAATATCCAGAAAATCACATTGTAGGATTTTTAATGAATTTATTTGCAAATTATGGTGGAAAATAAGTATTTGGTCACCTACAAACAAGCAAGATTTCTGGCTCTCACAGACCTGTAATTTCTTCCTCCACTCGTTACCTGTATTAAATGGCACCTGTTTGAACTTGTTATCAGTATAAAAGACCTGTCCACAACCTCAAACAGTCACACTCCAAACTCCACTATGGCCAAGACCAAAGAGCTGTCAAAGGACACCAGAAACAAAATTGTAGACCTGCACCAGGCTGGGAAGACTGAATCTGCAATAGGTAAGCAGCTTGGTTTGAAGAAATCAACTGTGGGAGCAATTCAAAGGAAAAGGAAGACATACAAGACCACTGATAATCTCCCTCGATCTGGGGCTCCACGCAAGATCTCACCCCGTGGGGTCAAAATGATCACAAGAACGGTGAGCAAAAATCCCAGAACCACACGGGGGGGCCGAGTGAATGACCTGCAGAGAGCTGGGACCAAAGTAACAAAGCCTACCAGTAACACACTACGCCGCCAGGGACTCAAATCCTGCAGTGCCAGACGTGTCCCCCTGCTTAAGCCAGTACATGTCCAGGCCCGTCTGAAGTTTGCTAGAGAGCATTTGGATGATCCAGAAGAAGATTGGGAGAATGTCATATGGTCAGATGAAACCAAAATATAACTTTTTGGTAAAAACTCAACTCGTCGTGTTTGGAGGACAAAGAATGCTGAGTTGCATCCAAAGAACACCATGCCTACTGTGAAGAATGGGGGTGGAAACATGCGTTGGGGCTGTTTTTCTGCAAAGGGACTAGGACGACTGATCCGTGTAAAAGAAAGAATGAATGGGGCCATTTATCTCAAGATTGAGTGAAAACCTCCTTCCATCAGCAAGGGCATTGAAGATGAAACGTGGCTGGGTTTTTCCGCATGACAATGATCCCAAACACACCGCCCAGGCAACGAAGGAGTGGCTTCGTAAGAAGCATTTCAAGGTCCTGGAGTGGCCTAGGCAGTCTCCAGATCTCAACCCCATAGAAAATCTTTGGAGGGAGTTGAAAGTCCATGCTGCCCAGCAACAGCCCCAAAACATCACTGCTCTAGAGGAGATGGGCCAAAATACCAGCAACAGTGTGTGAAACCCTTGTGAAGACTTACAGAAAACGTTTGACCTCTGTCATTGCCAACAAAGGGTATATAACAAAGTATTGAGAAACTTTTGTTATTTACCAAATACTTATTTTCCACCATAATTTGCAAATAAATTCATAAAAAATCCTACAATGTGATTTTCTGGATTTTTTTTTTCTCATTTTGTCTGTCATAGTTGAAGTGTACCTATGATGAAAATTACAGGTCTATCACCTTTTTAGGTGGGAGAACTTGCGCAATTGGTGGCTGACTAAATACTTTTTTGACCCACGGTATATTTTATATTTTTGAAGTAGCCACACTTTGCTTTGATGACAGCCCTGCACAATCTTGCCATTCAACCAACTTCACCTTGAATTCTTTTCCAACAGTCTTGAAGGAGTTCCCACATATGCTGAGCACTTGTTGGCTACCTCATCGGTCCATCTAATCCCAAACCATCTCAATTGGGTTGAGGTCGGGTGATTGCAGAGGACAGGTCATCTGATGTAGCACTCTACCAGACTCAGAAATTGAAGCCCAAATAAATAAATAAATGAGTTCAAGTAACAGAATCATCAACATCAACCGTCAGAGCAGACCGTGAATCAGGCCGTCATGGTCGAATTGCTGCAAAGAAACCAATACTAAAGAACACCAATAATAAGAAGAGACTTGCTTGGGCCAAGAAACACGAGCAATGGACATTAAACCGGTGGAAATCTGTCCTTTGGTCTGATGAGTCAAAATTTGAGATTTTGCTTCCAACCGCTGTGTCTTTGTGAGATGCAGAGTAGGTGAATGGATGATCTCCGCATGTGTGGTCCCCACTGTGAAGCATGGAGGAGGAGGTGTGATGGTGTGGGGGTTAGGGTTGCAAAGATTTGAAAACATTCTGGTAAATTTCCGGATTTATTCCGGAAATTTTCCAATGCGAAGTTAAGCCCTGAAATTTGGGGAATTTTGCTTAAATTCATCAAAAAAGTTAGCTTATAACAGTGAACATTTTTTGTGGGATACACAAGACAAGGTCTTGTGCCATATTTTGGTTCAACTATCCCCAATTCAATGGAATTGCAACCCTCTGCATGCAAAGTGTGTATTCTTCCATCACATGTACAGCTGATTCTCAAGATCTTGCACACTAATGAGATGCTATTGAGCCCACACTACTACACTGTCTGAGCCAAGGACTACATGCTTTCTGGTAAGTTTTTATTAGAATACTGGGTGGGGTGAATATATTTTATATGACATGATTTTTTGTTAGCTCGTAAATAGTAGCATATAGCAAAGTGTGTTTAAATAATTTCTAACTTAACAATTTCTGCTAATTACTTTTTGCTACCATGTGGGTTTTAGCTTGCTTGAGCCTGCTAACTAAGGAGTGTTAATTCACCTGTTTCCATACATGTTTTATTTTAAAACATGTATCTTACAATTGAGTTGTTTAATCTAACTGCTTAACTATTTATCTGTACATGGAATTGTATTTGTTTTTTTAACTCATTTTTTTCTAATCTTAACAGGAAAATGCCAAGAGCACTATCTGATGTGTGGAGACATTCCACTGCAGCTAATATAGAAGGAAAAGCTGTGTACATTTGCAAATACTGTGCCAAATCATATGTGAAGAATGCAACAAAGATGCAGAATCATCTGATCAAGTGCATAAAGTTCCCTCAGCGCTCACAACAAGCAACCTCTAACAGTCCCTCTACTCTGAGGTGAAAATTATGAATCAGACACCTTATCGATAGCAACAGCTCATCTCCTCCTCGAAGAATGTGTTTTTTTTGACTCAATGGAGGAACGTACTCAGAGAAATGCTGATGAATGTCTTGCTCGAGCTGTGTATGCAACTGGTTCACCTCTGATGCTCACAGGCAATGTGTATTGGAAGAGATTTCTGAATGTTCTTCACCCAGCATACACCCCTCCAACCAGACATGCTTTATCTACTCATTTGCTGGATGCAGAGTTCAACAGAGTTCAAGTGAAGGTCAAGCAAATCACAGAGAAAGCAGACTGTATTGCAATCATCTCTGATGGTCAAATGTTCGTGGTCAAGGAATAATTAACTACATCTCCACCCTTCAACCAGTATTCTACAAGAGCACAGACACAAGGGACAACAGCCACACCGGTCTCTACATTGCAGATGAGCTGAAGGCAGTCATCAAGGACCTTGGACCACAGAAGGTATTTGCACTGGTGACAGAAAATGCTGCGAACATGAAGGTGCTTGGTCTAAAGTCCTACCCTCACATCCCACCCATTGGCTGTGCTGCTCATGCATTGAATCTGCTCCTCAAGGACATCATGGCACTGAGAACAATGGATACAAGCGAGCCAAGGAAATGATTAGGTATGTAAAGGGTCATCAAGTTTTAGCAATCTAACTCACCAAGCAAAGTGAGAAGAATAAGAGCACCACATTGATCTGCCCAGCAACACCCATTGGGGGTGGTGTTGCCATCATGTTTGACAGTCTCCTGCAGAGAAAGGAGTCTCTCCAAGAAATGGCCATATCACAGTCTGCCGATATGGACAGTCCCATCAAGAGTATCCTCCTGGATGATGTATTTTTGGAGAGAGTGGTAAGCAGCCTGAAACTCCTGAAACCTATAGCAGTAGCCATTGCATGAATTGAGGGAGACAATGCCATCCTGTCTGATGTTCAGACTCTGCTTGCAGATGTAAGAGAATAAATGTGTACTGCCCTGCCAACGTCACTGTTTTTCCAAGCAGAGGAAACTGCAGTTCTGAAATACATCAAAAAGCGTGAAAACTGCCTGAAGCCCGTACACGCTGCAAATTTTTGGCTTTTTGAGCCAGACAACGAGCCATCCTCAACAAGGTTGGAAAGTGACAGTGAAGATGAGGCCTCAGTCTGATGTTCAAGAGGTGGGAATTGAGGAGGTCCAGGGACACGGAAGCCTGAGAGGAAGACAACCAAAGCTTTAGTTCTAGACTATCATTTTACAGATGTATGTTGTAAACGTTTTTGGGAGATGCGATGGCTCATTGGGGATCGTTCAATATTCCCTTTCTTTTGTTGTTCAGTGAAACCATCCCATGTGAAGAGTCAACTCAATTAAAGTTCAATTCGTAACTAAATTGTGTTTTTTATTTCTATTGGAAGAATTTAATCATTTGCAATTATGTCTACTTATGATAAGGTAAAAGGTTTATGTTTGTATCCATATGATATGGTAAATATATCCAATGCAAAAAAACATTTACATTTAAATGGTATTAATATAAAATGTGCATATATTCCCCTTAATTGGAATGTTTCTACCTCTGAATCTTCCCCAAAATGTGCAACCCTAGTGGGGGTGCTTTGCTGGTGACACCGATTTACTTAGAATTCAAGGCACACAAGCAGCATGGCTACCACAGCATTCTGCAGCGATACCCCATCCCATCTGGTTTGGGCTTAGTGGGACTATCATTTGTTTTTCAACACGACAATGACCCAACACATCTCCAGGCTGTGTAAGTGCTATTTGACCAAGAAGGAGAGTGATGGAGTGCGCCATTAAATGACCTGGCCTCCACAATCACCTGACCTCACCCCAATTGAGATGGTTTGGGATGAGTTGGAACGCAGAGTGAAGGAAAAGCAGCCGACAAGTGAGTGCTCAGCATATATGTGGGAACTTTTTCAAGACTGTTGGAAAAGCATTCCTCATAAAGCTGGTTGAGAGAACGCCAAGAGTGTGCAAAGTGGTCATCAAGGAAAAGGGTGGCTACTTTGAAGAATCTCAAAATATATTTTGATGTGTTTAATCTTGTGGGCAGGGGGCAGCATTTTCACTTTCGGATAAATAGCATGCCAAAATTCAACTGCCTGCTACTCATCCCCAGAATATAAGATATGCATATTATTAGTAGATTTGGATAGAAAACACTCTGGAGTTTCTAAAACTGTTTGAATCATGTCTGTGAGAATAACAGAACTTATGTAGCAGGCAAAACCCTGAGGACAAACCATTCAGATTTTTTTATATTTTATTTCACTGTCTATTCAATGAGTTATCTTAGAGACACCAGATTTCTAATGGACTTGCTTGCAGTTCCTACCGCTTCCACTGGATGTCACCAGTCCTTGGAAATCGGTTGAGGTTATTCCTTTGTGTAATGAAGAAGTAGGGCTATCGTAAATGAGGGTCACATTTAGTAAATTTTTTGAGAGACGCACATTACGAAAAAAAGTTGCGTCAGCTTGTTTTCTTTTTGTATTGAACACATATCATCCCGTCTTCAAATTGATTGATTATTAACGTTTAAAAATACCTAACGTTGTATTACAAAAGTAGTTTGAAATGTTTTGGTAAAGTTTACATGTAACTTTTGATATATTTTGTAGTGAAGTGGCGAAAAGTTGGAAGCTGTGTTTTTCTGGATGAAACGGTCCAAATAAATTGACATTTTGGATATATATCCACGGAATTAATGGAACAACAGGACCATTTGTGATGTTTATGGGACATATTGGAGTGCCAACAAAAGAATTTCGTCAAAGGCATGATTTATATTTTATTTCTGCGTTGTGTCGTGCTTGTAGTGTTGAAATATGCTTCTCTCTTTGTTTACTGTTGTGCTATCATCAGATAATAGCATCTTATGCTTTCACCGAAAAGCCCTTTTGAAATCTGACATGTTGGCTGGATTCACAACGAGTGTAGCTTTAATTTGGTATCTTAACATGTGTGATTTAATGAAAGTTTGATTTTTATATCATTTTATTTGAATATGGCGCACTGTATTTTCCCTGGCTATTGGCCGGTGGGACGTCCCACCTGCCCCAGAGAGGTTAACACCTTTGGTTACTAAATTATTCCATGTGTTATTTTATAGTTTTGATGTCTTCACTATTAGTTTGCAATGTAGAAAATAGTAAAAAATAAAGAAAAACCCTTAAATGAGTATGTGTCCAAACTTTGACTGGTACTTTATTTTACCCGCTTTTTCTCCCCAATTTCGTGATAGCCAATTGCGATCCAATTACAATCTTGTCTCATCGCTGCAACCCCAACGGGGTCTGGGGAGGCGAAGGTCGAGTCACGCGTCCTCAGAAACATGACCTGCCAAACCGCGCTTCTTAACACCCGCACACTTAACCCAAGACTCGCCCGGCCCGCCAAAAGGAGTCGCTAGAGTCGAAGGCGTCATTATAAATTAAATGAAACTGTTCCACAACAATGTCCATATGAAAACCATAACTGCCAAGCAGATTGGTAAAAATGGTAAGATCAATTGGGCATACCACATGACTCCTTGTGTAGCCCATTGTCAGCAACTTCAGGAAAGTAAAGCCAGAATCAGCAAAAGCCAGTAAGAGCGTGAGGGGGATGGTCAGGTTATCTTGATCTCTGGCTCCCTCAAGTCATTTACGTCTTATTTAATCAAAAAGTGTGCTTAAACCATCAGACAAGCGCAACGCATATATAGTTGATTTTATTAAAACACATAGGGTATGTCTATATATGGAAAAAATGACAGTCAACAGCGCTGTCTGAGTAATTCTAGCCACCCAGGATGGTCAGCCATGACTGCCCTTGAAGGAGAAGGTCAGTGTTACCCCCAAACAGAAATATGAGGCAGAGAAGTGATAGGACTGATAGAGATCAGGCTGGATGCTAGATGGCCTGAGCATTGTGGTATCTATCATACACTGGGAGGCTCACAGCGGACACACACACACACACACAGCTATTAAGATTCTACAGGCCGAAATGTAAGTCGGCTCAGTTCGGTTGTTGATGCTCCAGGAAAACCGTTTTCTGATTACTTTTGTTGCCTTTGTGGGCAGTTCTCTAACCCTGTTTGAAGTACATTAACGCCATAAAGACATAAGATGAACACAGTTGTAAGTACAAAGACCACATGAAATAACATCACATTTCATCCAGCTCAGTGAGGGTATATGATAGGAGAGGCTGTTGTGCGCTACCTACATTTATACCTTTAGTCTTAAAACACGACAAGCTCCCATTCTCCTCAGAAAGCGGTTGTGCTGAGTGTGGCTCTGCAGCGAGGAACTGGGAGTTAAATACTGTGGAACAAATGGGGATTTCCACAGCAGAGACTAAAGCTAACAGCTCACTATAGCCATTGTGTCTCGGGATGAGAGACTGTAGTATGACATTCCCATAAAGTTTTTCAGTTAATTCCTAAATCCGGATTCCCGGAAAAGCCGACAGGTGGTGCTTTGTTTTGGAAGGTGAGAAGATGTAGGAGAAGGGCAAAGGAGAGACTTTTAAACTTCAAAGTGAGATGGGTAAAAAAAAACACTTAGCAAACAAAAAATAGACTGAGAATAGATACAATTTAAGTACCAAAAGCCGCCTTGATGAGGACCTAACCTCTTATGGACAGACGACATAACATAAATGGTATCGTAATGTCTTTCAAAAGACTATGGGATGTGACGACTAACGAGCAACAGCAGTTCTGGTGCTTTTGTTTTCCATCACTGATTGTTTTGACTTATCAGGATTGCGAGAAGGTAATGCTTAAAGTGGGGGCGGGGATTTCATGCAATTATTTCAAGTGGAAAGTTCTTGGAAGTGGAGGGGCTTTGGAGAGTTTCCATTTAGAGGGGTGGAGACTTCACTAGTCTCATTAGTATGTCATCCCAAATATATGGGAAAAGATTACAATTACGCAAGATTTTAGTTCTGGGTTTCCAACACTAAAGAGGATCTAAAGCTGGTGAAATTGTTATTTTTCATTCGGCATCGAGTAGTCTCACAGTAAGTTCCCACACAACACTAATCATCAAGCAGCATTTCTGAGAAGGAGACCTGTCTTTCCTTTGATAACAGTGGGTGGAAAACAATAATGTTCATAACTACAACCGAAGTAAAATCTCTGTTGGTTTGATCGAGAATAACTGAGATGTAACAGACTTTAAGGGATGCCATAACAAATAATAAAACATTAGGTCAAGTGGTATGCTAGTGTGCATATTTACCTGAGTCAATCTCTTTCTACTGGTAGCGCGGATACTACAGGAGGCAAGGGCACAGGGCAAAACACAGTTTCTCATTTCTCTAAGGACGATGGGGTAAATTTACAAAGAAGGCTATGGATTGGTTACTCTCTTAAAGAGTTTAGTGTCTTATGCAACAGGGCTCATACACTCTACATTTTAGTCATTTAGCAGAAGCTCAACTATTGTTAAGTGCACAGACAGATGGCTCGTGGATTCGAACCAGCAACTTTTCAGTTACTGGCACAACGCTCTTAACCGCTAGACAACCAGCCACTTGTCTGTGATAAAACGCTGTGGCGTGATGATTCTGTTCTTATGGGGAGCAAAGACAGAGCGCTCTCATAAAAGTATTAAAACGCTCTCAGCCTTATTCCTCATAGGGACACTCTCCTTACACGCGTGGGTGTGTGTGGTATGGAACATTCTGCCCTGCTATAACAAGGATCTGTCAGTCACGCAACATTACAGGGAAGATGCAGTGCAGCCACTCATATTGACACGAGCACACACAGAGCAAGAGCGACAGAGCAAGACAGACAGGTACACCAGTAAATTACACGATGTCTGGTTTATTTTAGAACTACAGATGACTGGTGTAATGAGTTGTTAGGTGGGCGATGTTTTCCGCGTCTGAGTAAATGGATCTTTCCTCCTCACTAATGCAGATACAGCGGGTAGCCTTGAGTGCTGCTCCAGCAGTAATTTAATATAATTAAAAGGCGCCGGTCTGCTCTCCTGTTCTTTCAATGGCTTAATGTGACTCATGTCCCTTAATGCGCCCATCCAAACAGCCAGGGAGCCACAGTGTGTGTTAGGGAAGTGACAAAACTTTAAAAATAAAATGTTTAAAAACTGCCATTTTGGGGGGGTTCATTAAAACGAGAATGTAGTGGTATGACCGCTAGGGGGTAAATAACTTGTACCGCAGTCAGAGTAGGCTTAGGCATCTGTTTTGTGGCCGTCTCCGGTCTTGACTCAAATTATGTAAATTTTCCTATCAGAAGCTTCTAACGCCATGACATTTTCTGGAATTTTCCAAGCTGTTTAAAAAGGCACAGTCAACTAAGTGTATGTAAACTTCTGACCCACTGGAATTGAGATAGATTATTTCACTTATAATTCACTCTGTCTGTAAACAATTGTTGGAAAAATTACTTGTGTCATGCACAAAGTAGATGTCCTAACCGACTTGCCAAAACTATAGATTGTTTAGAACTTTGTGGCGTGGTTGAAAAACTAGTTTTAATGACTTCCGTCCTCAACTGTACACGGGGTACCAGTAGAGTCGATGTGCAGGGGTACGAAGTAATTGAGGTAGATTTGTACATATAGGTAGGGGTAAAGTGACTAGGCAACAGGATAGACAACAGTAGCAGCAGCATTGTTGACGAGTCAAAAGAGTTAACGCAAAAAGGGTCAATGCAGATATTCATGGTAGATATTTGGTTAAGTCAATCTTATGGCTTAGAGGAAGAAGTTGTTCAGGGTCCTGTTGGTTCAAGACTTGGTGCATCGGTATCACTTTCTTACTGTGGCAGAAAGAATGGCCTATGACTTGGGAGGCTGGAGTCTGATAACTTTTAGGGCCTTCCTCTTGTGTTGCTTTCATTTGTTAAATGCATTGGTGACTCACAACAAAAACAAGTCTAGCCAGGTGATCAGTTCTCCCTACATCCCCTTTTCTAATGAAAACCACAACCATAAGACCCACAAATAATGTAATTGTTTTATCAAAATAGTTAACCCTTTTTTGCAATAATCCTTGATCTGGCTTTCAAATGTGTGAAAATGCCCTTTTTGTTACACATTTAACCATAAACAATCCACATCCACAAACTTCTGGGGAGCAGGATTTATAGAAAATGAAGACAGGTCCCAAACAATCTCTAAAGCACAAGCCCACGTGCTAGTGAGTAGCCAGCTAATCTTTCTATTTAAAGTACAGCCAACTTGGATCTACTTGCATGCTAAAAAGGCAGAACCTTTGAACTGTTATGAATAGACCCTCCTGTCTGTCTTCAACTGTTTGAACATCCTGTTCACTTTGTTTAGATGCTGAAATCGAGTGGCCTACATGGATAATAAGATGCTCATTTCTCAGCATGAGAATGAGTTGCCAATTCCTTATATAAATGCATCTTTTTATGCTCACTGTGCAATTATAAAAACACAGACTAGACAGCTAGCACATAACAGTATGTGGCTAAAATGCTGCTAGTGGTACCACAATACAGCGCGAGACAGAAACTGAGCCTTCATTTTCCACAATGTTCATTGACACTCACGTTTTAGTATGGTGTGCTCTGTTCTACATTTTGGGAGTTGAGACATAAGGCAACCGTTAGAAGGGGAATCGACTGATTCTGTTGGACCAAATCACAAATAGCGAGTTGAAACAGCTTGTTGTCAGAGAGGAAGAAGTGAGCTTTCGTCTTTGTTGTTGTGAGTGGCAGGGTGAGGGGCTTGGTGTATGTGTGAGTGGGAAGGTGCACAGTGCACACAGAACAGAAGAAGCGAAGGAGATGAGACCATCTCTGTAATCAGACAACGTGAGGAGCGCTTTATATCTGTGGCAAATATTTAGAAAGATGCAAGTCCCCTCTTAACGTTACAGCATTGTTGCATTAGGCAGGCCTATTTTCTGATTCCCCCCCCTTTGATGATCATGATTGAGACCCGTTACTGGTAGTTTTGTGGTAACTTCACAGTGATTTTAATTTTGGTTAGGGATTTATTTTAACATAACGATTCAACTTCATTTAAACTTTTTTGAAGTTTAAACGTTCACACCGCTAGCGCGTCTGGGGTTAGGATAATGAATATGCTTGGAGGAACGCAGAGACATTAGCTAGTTAATTATTCAGACTGGGGAAGCCAGAGAGAAAGAGATGGAGGACAAACATTCCAGACAGCCACATCAATAAGAAATCAGACTTATATTCTCATATACTCAATGGTAACTCATTTGACAATAACAATGCGTGTGTGTAGCGGTTAAGTTGTTTTTAGCTGCTTTCATAGACAGAAGAATTATAACAAATCAGGCATGACTGATCAGATGATGGAGATAAGATGATGATGATCGGATTCAAGTCACTTTTAGAGACCGGCAGTGTTTAGCTGCTTCTATAAGCCTGCTTTAATGGATCAAAGGCCTGACGACTTACCAGATGATGATAACGGGGTGACATACCACTTGGGATCATCTATTAGCAAATTGGTGGGCAAAGCCGAACCGAGGGAAACTTCTGCATCTAAAGACTTCCAAAATGTTTTGGTTAAAATACACTATCTATACAAAAGTAGGTGGACAGCCACACCCGTATAAAATCGAGCACACAGCAATCTCCATAGACAATGTCTAAGCAACCATCCTGATCAATTAGCAGATATGAGAGCAACACCAGCACAAAGATTCTTAGTACAGGTGGACAATCTTCTGAGGTGTGCAGGAATTGGGTAACTGGCTAGGTCCCTAAGAACATCTATTACGGTTCTTGAACATAAGTGAACGTCTATGATGAATGTTCCTTGTGCCAGACATGACTGACTGCATTACAGGAAAACAATGAAAGTAAATGCCCAGAGCTGTGTGTGAGTGTGTGTGTTTATTTATGCATAATTAGAATGGCAGTGAAGAGACATACTTATTGAAAACCCACCGCCAGTCTGCTGTCGACCGTGACACCCCTGGAATGTAATTTGGGGTGGTTGAGATTTCCCTAAACCCACAAACACTCCCCAAACAATAAATATGCCTTTCAACCTGCCTGGCCATACAGCCGCTTTGATAGATTATCTGAAAACAATTAAAAACGTAGTGGAGAGTCTAAACGCTCTAAATTGCACAAATTCAGTCTGTCAAGAGTCAAGGATACAGAACGAAAAATGAATAATGCCTAGATCACTAGAGCCATCGTACTCTGCATTGCTTGATTAGTAGAAATGAAAACTAACTCCAATGCACAGTGTTATGCTTGGACATCAACAAAAGTTGACGCTTAAACCGTACTATAGCAACAAGCATACGTCTCACCTTAGTTGGTATTATAGCACACTTACAGGTAACATATTTAGTGTTAACTTCTTATGGCTGAAGGGGCAGTATTGAGTAGCTTGGATGAAAGGTGCCCATTGTAAACGGCCAGCTCCTCAGTCTCAGTTGCTAATATATGCATAGTATTATTAGTATTGAATAGAAAACACTCTAAAGTTTCTAAAACTGTTTGAATTTAGTCTGTGAGATTAACAGAACTCATATGGCAGGCAAAATCCTGAGAAGTTCCACTTCCTGTTTGGATTTTTTCTGGGGGTGCCATATTTTCAACCAAGCTCTTATTCAAAATACAGATATATGGATGGGTTTTCACTTCCTACGACTTCCACTAGATGTCAACAGTCAATAGAACTAAGTCTGATGACTAATGTGAAGGGGGGGGGGGTCGAAGGAGACAGAATTTAGTATGAGGTGCCATGAGGTGACCATGCATTCAACACGCGCGTTCACGTGAGAGGCAGCTCCGTTCCATCTCTCAATTGAAGTGGATTTAATTCTCTGGTTGGAACGTTATTCAAGATGTATGTTAACAACATTACAGATTGATTCAGTACATCGTTTGCCATGTTTCTACCGACTAACGGAATGTTTGGACATTTCGTCACGTTATAGTGGTCGCGCTTTGAGACTTTGGTTAGGGTATTTGGTAAACAATTCGAAAGTAGCTAATTTGACATAAATAACGGACATGAACGAACAAATCAAGCATTCATTGTGGACCTGGGATTCCTAGGACTGCATTCTGATGAATTCATCAAAGGTAAGGAAACATTTTATGTATTTTCTGGTTTCTGTTGAGTCCAACATGGTGGCTAATTTGGCTAATCATCTGAGCTCCGTCTCAGATTATTGCATGGTTTATATTTCCGTAAAGTTTTTTTGACCTGACACAGCGGTTGCATTAAGGAGAGGTATATCTATAAATCTGTGTGTATTACTTGTATTATTATTTATATTGAGTATTTCTGTTGAAATGATGCGGCTATGCAAAGTCACTTGAAGCTTTTGCAACTAGTGAATCTAACACCTCAATGTAAACTCAGATTTTTTTATATAAATATGAACTTAATCAAACAAAACAATCATGTATTGTGTAACATGAAGTCCTATGAGTGTCATCTGAGGAAAATAATCGAAGGTTAGTGATACATTTTCTCTCTATTCTGGTTTTTGTGAAAGCTATCTTTAGCTGGAAAAAATGGCTGTGGTTTTGTGGTGACCTAACATAATCGTTTGTAGTGCTTTCGCTGAAAAGCCTATTTGAAATCGGACATGTTGGTGGGATTAACAACAAGATTACCTTTAAAATGATAGACACATGAATGTCTGAGGAATTTTACTTATGAGATTTCTGTTTTTGGAATTTGGCGGCCTGCACTTCGACTGGCTGTTGTCATATCGATCCCGTTAACAACTTCTTATGGCTGCAGTCCCGTTAAGTAACATTCAGCACAACAAAACCAAAGTAGTAATCAAACCCACAACTCAAAGACCCTCTGGATAGGAGCATCTGTTAAATGACTCAAATGTCATGTAGATGGACTTAACCATCAGAAGTACACTTTATATTGCTCCCTTCAAACCCCACTTCCCCTGGCAACAACACAGTAGTCGGACTCATTGGACATGCAAGCAGGCGTCAACCAGAGATGCTCAATCAACAAAACGCAACTCTTCCAGGCCTGTTTGACATACAGGGTATTCAGTCATTTACTATGATATCCATCTGCAACTATCTGCATGGCATGTCAATAACACCGGCGATATTAAACTCTGGAGGACAACGACCAACTTTGGCAGAGTGGAAGTGTACAGTTAACACATGTCCGGAAGACAAACGACTAGGGCTGCGTGAGCGGAATTAAAACACACACACAGAGACAGCGAGCGAGAGAGCACGAGAGAGAGAGACTCGTCCTCAGAGAGATCTATTCACACTTGTCAGAGCTCATCTGCACCCTAAAACAAAGGGAAGAGAAAAGGCATCAGAGTGGATTTTACATTAATTTCCCGCTTGGTGCCACAATGTTCCAGCAGGCATCTGTGCACACAAAATGGCAGCTTATGCTGAGAGCTCATCGCTGGATGGCTTGGGGGGATTTCATTAGCTAGCACCACAGGGTGTGTATGTTTGTGTGGCCAATGGGTAACACAGCTGTGACTAAATCTCTAGGTCCAGATCTAATAACATGAAGACTCTTAACAGTTTCAGATGGGGCCAAATGCTTCTTGCGACTTCCATTTTCAAATAATATAAAATAAGAGTGATATTAGGTACTGGGGGAGATTCAGATGAAACCTTCTGTTCCAGTCTTTCCACATGGAGTGTCAGCCCCCTAGAGTTGCTGTCCACACCCGCGCATAAATGTCATTAGCATAATACAAAAATTGCCATCAAAGTCTGTCTGTTTATTAAGGTAGAAACTTCTGTTTTTTTGCATGGGCTGCATCTCAATCCAACGCACCCTACGATGTCGGCCTTTCGTCTCTGCAGCGGAAGGTGGCAGAGCTACAGCGGAAGGTGGCAGAGCTACAGCTGTTTGTCAAACCCAGAGACATTCCGAAAATCGGTCTTCTCAAAAAAACGCTTGGGCTAGAAATTGTTTACTGTACGACACCCACAAGCTTCACGGGACTCGTTGGTTGCTGGCGCCGGCATCCCAAATCCGAACAGATCTTGTCACATAAACGAATGTAGCATCCGAATGGTTTGAGGTAGAAACTAATATGACCCCACCATAAAAAGCTGAGACTCTCAAACATGACCACATTCTATTTCTATGGGCTAATAGCATTAAGGCCATATTCAATGTTTCAAATATTTTTTTTTACCTATATGGGTCCTAAAATTCTAAATCTGTATTCTCAGTTTTGATTTTTCCAGGTTTTTGTTTTTCCCCATGTTTTTCAATCCACAGCAATGCTTTAACCACATCAGTATGCTAGACCACTTCTGAGGTCTGGGGAAAATGTAAGGAATTTAGATTTTTGGGAGTAGTTACACTTTAATTAAACTGTGTACCAGGAAGAGACCGTTGTTTGGTTAGCAATGTTTGTTACGCAAATGTGACTCCAGAGTTTGCCAAACAAAATGGCCACTGGATTGATGCAAATAATCCTAATATCATTCTGCCAAGTAGGGTTAGGCTACTTTGTACTTAACATTTAATTGAGAAGGTTTTTGGGAAAGCCTTTCCATCTCTCCATGAAAACGGTTATCATAAGCATCATTGCTAATGGCTACACAATGTGAAAAAATACATGCACAGCGCACACACAGACAGGGGCATTCCTGTGCCGTTTCAGAAAGCTGTAGGAAAATACAACTCACCGATGCATTTCGTTCATGTCTTATTCAATACATTTAATTGATTTCCTACTAAGTTCAATACATTTTTGAATATGGTTGAACTCCGTTTTCATGTCTGGATTTCGTGATTCCATCCGCAACACATTTTATAGGGCCCCTACAAAGGCTTAAGGTAAATTCACACGCTACAGAAATGGAAGGTACGGAGCGTAACGCAGTGTTGCAAAGGTTTTTTGCTACCTGGAAATTGAGACGCAACATATCATTCCTTGCGAAGACTTGAGGGGGCAGTATTGAGTGAGTTTTGCAACAGAAGTCCCACCCCTGTGTCTCCATCACATCTTTTCCGGTATCCCTTCCGGTAAAAACACAGAAACAAAATGGGGAACGTGCTGCTACTTTGCTTCTACTACTTGCAACCGTCCGTGGTTTGTTCTTTTGCTACGAGCAATGATGTCTAGGTCTCTGTCCAGTTGAGGAGAGTCTGTGGGCTGATGAGAATACGAGAACCTTTACAACCCTTCGATGCGGTTGTATTCGGACAAGCACGCAAAAGACAACCGCTGGAGGAAGATATCAAGATATCAATGTGAACACCGATACTGATATCAAAGAAACATGGAAAGATTCGGGGCCGGTAAGTTCGCAATCTGAAAAGGGTGAGAGAGACTAGGAGTGGGGCTGTTGCCAGTGTGTGTGTGTCCAGACGATTGTCCGACAACTGGATTGGCTTCATGTTTACGCGAAACATCGTCAACACACAAATTTCAGATACGGTAGGTACTCGTCATGCAGCCGACCCCTTTTGTACATTGTGTGTGTTTGTGATCTTATGTTTAGCAGACCTAGATAGAACATGTGAGTTCAGCTCTTTTCTCAATGTGAGAAATTGTGAGTGGGAAATATCCTGTGCTGTTATCTTAATGATTAGCAGGGCTAGTTCAAAGATCTGAAAACAGACTGCGGTGTGTGGTAAATCAGATTTATGTTTATGAAATCAGTTCTCTTGAGTGAGCATTTTAACTCAAAGGAGCCCATGGAGATGTTTTAAGATTGCTTGAAATGTATTCGCCATCTGCTTGAAATTGCAAGATGGGGATGGTGTTTTGGACAGCCCGAGATGGCGCTGAGCCCAGAGGGCCGATCTACAGGTGGTTCATCACCTTCCCAGACCCTCTCCCCAACACCCAGGCCCTTCTCACCAATGCACCATCCAGGAGCACCCTCACTCTCTGCCCTGCAACTCCATCAACCTCCGTATTATCTCCCCAACCCAGCTCCGGTGGCAGGAAGAGGAAGAAAGCGGAGGATCGTTAGGGTCACTGACATTGTGCAGCGGATGGATGAGTTAAAGAAACGGCAACATCCAGCAAAGGCCTTCTACGACGCCATGGTACCATGGATGACGTCTATTCCTCCTGATCAATATCTCCCGTTTGTAACTATGACTTTCACAGGAACATTGATCAGTAACATGTCTTTTAATGCACGTTTTGTTTCACCCTGCAGTATTGTCTTTAATATTGCGTTTCACCCTGCAGTATTGTCTTTAATATTGCGTTTCACACTGCAGTATTGTGTTTAATATTGCGTTTCACACTGCAGTATTGTGTTTAATATTGCGTTTCACACTGCAGTATTGTCTTTAATATTGCGTTTCACACTGCAGTATTGTGTTTAATATTGTGTTTCACACTGCAGTATTGTCTTTAATATTGTGTTTCACACTGCAGTATTGTCTTTAATATTGTGTTTTACACTGCAGTATTGTCTTTAATATTGTGTTTTACACTGCAGTATTGTCTTTAATATTGTGTTTTACACTGCAGTATTGTCTTTAATATTGTGTTTTACACTGCAGTATTGTCTTTAATATTGTGTTTTACACTGCAGTATTGTCTTTAATATTGTGTTTTACACTGCAGTATTGTCTTTAATATTGTGTTTTACACTGCAATATTGTCTTTAATATTGTGTTTTACACTGCAGTATTGTCTTTAATATTGTGTTTTACACTTCAGTATTGTCTTTAATATTGTGTTTTACACTGCAGTATTGTCTTTAATATTGTGTTTTACACTGCAGTATTGTCTTTAATATTGTGTTTTACACTGCAGTATTGTCTTTAATATTGTGTTTTACACTGCAGTATTGTCTTTAATGATGTGTTTTACACTGCAGTATTGTCTTTAATATTGTGTTTTACACTGCAGTATTGTGTTTAATATTGTGTTTTACACTGCAGTCTTGTGTTTTACACTGCAGTATTGTTTTTAATATTGTGTTTTACACTGCAGTATTGTGTTTAATATTGTGTTTTACACTGCAGTATTGTGTTTTACATTGCAGTATTGTTTTTAATATTGTGTTTTACACTGCAGTATTGTGTTTAATATTGTGTTTTACATTGCAGTATTGTGTTTAATATTGTGTTTTACACTGCAGTATTGTGTTTAATATTGTGTTTTACACTGCAGTATTGTGTTTTACATTGCAGTATTGTTTTTAATATTGTGTTTTACACTGCAGTATTGTGTTTAATATTGTGTTTTACACTGCAGTATTGTGTTTAATATTGTGTTTTACACTGCAGTATTGTGTTTTACATTGCAGTATTGTTTTTAATATTGTGTTTTACACTGCAGTATTGTGTTTAATATTGTGTTTTACACTGCAGTATTGTGTTTAATATTGTGTTTTACACTGCAGTATTGTGTTTTACATTGCAGTATTGTTTTTAATATTGTGTTTTATACTGCAGTATTGTGTTTAATATTGTGTTTTACACTGCAGTATTGTGTTTAATATTGTGTTTTACACTGCAGTATTGTGTTAAATATTGCAGGATTTTTTTTGTTTTATTGCACTATTTCCCTCGTGATACCTTCTCGTGATCGTAAATAAATATCTGGTTATTTGTACTTTCAGCAGAAAATATTACTGTTCTGAAATCAGTCAAAATTGTACTCGTTTGTACATGCGATATGTAAATTGGGTTAATGTCTTGGAGGGAGGGGCGGGGGGGGTCTGTCCTTATTATCTACAGATGGACAGTCACTCACCCATGTACCACAAGGTTATACATGGTCATGTAGATAATGTAAAAGTCTTGAGCCTAAAAAATGAGAAACACCCCAAGGATTGAAGTGACTCATTATGGTAGTCTTTGGGACAATCGGAAGTATTGAAAATGTCTTTCCTTGTTAATGCTTCGTATAGGTTGTTGTACAAGAGACATGTATTCTCCATCGCCCCCTCTTGTAGTGTTCAGGGGGCATTTTTTCTTGTCCTGAGTACTAAGAGCCATTCAAGTTCTAGCAGTTCAACCTGTAGCAATTGCAATTCAGAGACATGTTTACTTCCTCGGCTAGTTAAATCCTTAAAAAAAGGTAGAGTTGAAAAGCACAGAACACCAGACAAAAGGCACATAACACCGGATCCAGAAGTTCAAATACCATCGCTAGCTACAGTCAGAGTGTCTCGGATCCTCTTGCTTGGTTAGCTACTCTGGCTTCCCAAGCCCCCTAGTAGATACAGAATACACAAGGCGGACTTCCTCTCTGGGTGAAACGCAGTGACGATGTGGACAATAAAGTGCACTGCCCCCCCCCCCCCCCCCAAAAGACTCCGCTCTTTCACATGCATGCACGTCGATCAACGGCGAAGCTTGTAGCCCTTCCCTACTCTTCCCAAAGTAATTTAAACTAAAACTATTCGATAGACTAGGTATAACAGTTATGTAAAAAAAAAGAAAAAAGAAGAGACATCAGAAAGTGTAACGCGTTGACTATTTCTTACTTCAAATTCATTTCACAGCTACGGTCTGCTACCATAAGGAGCATCCATATTGCTGTACTAACAAGCACTGAAAGTTTCAGTTTGAAAAAGTTGTGGTCATTTAATTATCTTTGCTATGCTAATAGTGTCTGGTCTGACACCTGGTGGGTCTGTAGAGCTGGGAACGTCCTCTCTGCTCTATGAAACATTCTAGTTGGCGTGTTCCACTGACTGAGGGGGAAACTGTGAATGTGAAAGGGCCTGATCATTACCTACTAGTCTTGGGCTGTTCCTTTATTCAACAGAAGAATGTACTCTAATTTGCTACAATACTTTACCCAATCAAAGCTTACGCTCTTATGGAGAAGAGTCAAAAACAGTTAGGACTGACCTCAGAAATGAATTGTTAGACTGTTCCCATCATATGACTTTACCTGTATCCTAATACGTTTAGTTTCCTTAGAAACTAAATGACTCATTTGTGTGCTCCTTAACATGAGTCCATGCGGTGTCTGTGTTGCCCACGAGGGGATGTGGGTCAGCTGGTTTTGTTTCTTAGGTAGCAGCAGCTGGGGTACAGCATGCCTGGATGAGCACACACACTACCTCAGTGTCCACAAGCACATGGGCCTGCGGCTCTCCAGTGAGCTCTCTTAGTTTTCTGTTGCATGCATACTGAACACAACCGTGAGCGCCAACAATGGAAGTCTTTACTTGGCCAGTTCAATACGAGCTTGAAGAGGACACATCCTTGGCATTCAACAGAAAAGAAAAAGGGAGATAGTTTTGTTCTCAGTGTGTATTGAAGAATCTCTGAATACACACAATAGAAACACCATGTGTGTGCATGCATCTACTTCCCCTGTTGTTCCATAGCACATATCCAGGTCATGGTCTATTCAACCACCCATGTCGTCAAGAAGAAGTGTTTACTTGTAAAAAAATACAAATAAATGTCTCTTCTCATCAAGAACTTCTGATGATTTGGCTGGCAGGGGAGAGTGAGAGAAAGGGTGGAGAGAGAGAGAGGAGAGAAAAGGATGGTTGCTTCCACTACGGTGTGAGTGGACTGAGGCAGAACGTGAAAGAGCCAACAGAGGCAGGAAGACATTCAGCTTCCAGCAGGCTATTGCTTTGGGCGCCATATTGACTAACCTGTAGTACATATATGTTTACATTTAGAGTAATTTAGCAGATGCTCTTAAACAGAGTGACTTACAGTAAGTAGTGAGTGATTGCTTACATTTTCATACTTTTTCCCATGCTGGTCTCCCAAGGGAAAAATGCATTAGCTCGAACAACTCTATACAGGCCTTATTACACGCCATTTTACAACCTACTGCGTTAAATGACTTGTGAAAACGGCTCTTCTCTGTCCTGGCACCCCAATGGTGGAATCAGCTTCCCCCTGAAGCTAAGAAACATCTGAAACCCAACGTAAGATTTTTACTATTCATTTATCTTGAAACACTTAACCAGCACTTGCACTCGACCCTCCCTACCTCCCAGCTCTGACTACTAACAACTATGTCGTCGAGGAAAAATGTACTTTCTATGCCGGAGATATGTGGTTGTCCCACCTAGTCATCTTCAGATGAATGCACCAACTGTATGTCACTCTGGATAAGAATGTCTGCTAAATGACTGAAATGTCATTGTGACAGCATTGTTATATCATGCCGGTAGAGTGTTCTCCTTGACTTATGTCGGCAGTTCTTGGAATATTACTCAAAGAAGAAAAAAACAGCTGATGGGCTCTCCTTTCCAATCATGGATAACATTGACAGTCAACATAAAAGCTGAATGTCTGGGGGGGGACGGGGGGGACGGACGACGACAACTAACAAAGCTCTCTAAATATACGCCTAGAGCTAATGCAGGACATTTTACAAGAACTGCTATAACGGCAAACTGAGCGGCAGAGCTACAGCTAATTGTGTTAACATGAACATGCAGGATTTACAAGGTGCCTACACAAATAGCCAAGTATTCCCAAGTTAAAGACAGTCAGCTCACATGGTTTGTAGAAACTTGAGGCGTATGAATGGGAACACAGGAGAGTGAATTATGGATGAGGGGAAGGTACAGTGGTCGACCTCTCCTCCACATTCTCCTGGCAGTGCCCTCACTATAAACCCAGGAGGGGCCTGGGCTGGCACAGCCTAAACCGATAGGTTATGGGGCTCAAATAACTCCATATTTCCCCATATAGCCTAGTACAATATTTGGCCCAAACTAAACAGGTAGCCTAATGGCTCTGAACTGGAGCTCGGTCCCAGATTCCTCAATAGTGCACAACTTTCGGCCAAAATCACGTGGGGCTACCACACAGTGCTATAGGAAATAGAGCTAACTGAAGGCCCTGGGTAGAAGTTCACCCAAATTCACTCTGGTTCACCCTCACCCAATCGTAACCTTTGCTGATGGAGTTGCCCCTAGACACTGATTCAAGGCCAGTTATGTTTTTCTGCCTAGAGACAACTTCATCAGCGGCAGTCTCGCTCTTCCCAAAGGGGGGGCAGTGTGTGCAAGATTCTGTCATATCTATCTCAACACCTAATTGATTCCCCCTGATCAATTAATTGGACATGTCACCAAAGTGCTCCAGGTGAAAATTGGTTGCCGATGATGAAATAATGAATTACCCGAGCTAATTAATTCAGTTCTGGAGCGTGGTGATAAGTTGTGGGACACAGTGAATTAGTGACTGACATGTGCAACACTTTGCTTTGGCTCCTGAGATAAAAAGGGGAGACACTAATGGGGGAGACAATTCGCCAATTTAACCTCCTTGGATTGGTCAGACAGGGTAAACAGAAGAGGAACATAATATACTTGACTACTTCTACATGAAATTCACAACCATTTAAAACCCCCTGGGTTAGTAATAGCAAATGTGACAATGTAAACATTGTTAGAGGATTGACTGAGGTCAGATGTGGTTGTAGCTGATTGTGTTGAATACACCCACAGAATAAAGAGAGCTTGAAGTATTTTGATTAAAAAGGAAGAAAAGAATCTCCTTGACTACTACATGCATTTAGTCAATCACTTGAAAGGCCTTGCATTATTGGAAACAAACGTGATGACAAACAATTCTACAGGTTTGACAGAGGTCAAAGATTGATCAATCAAGTTTATTTTATATAGCCCTTCATACATCAGCTAATATCTCAAAGTGCTGTACAGAAACCCAGCCTAAAACCCCAAACAGCAAGCAATGCAGGTGTAGAAGCACAGTGGCTAGGAAAAACTACCTAGAAAAGGGATCCACTGTATCCATTGATCCACTGTAACTGAAGCTGGTTGTGTTTATACTATGTACTGTACTTATAGTTTATACTCTTATGCCTATAAGTCACACACAAAGGGAAAAAATGACTTCAACACATCAATCCAAGTCCACACTGTAAACCCTGAATTGTGTTAAGGCAAAGTGGTGTACAATAAATCCAGCATCGCTTCTCGCCTCCTAGATCCAGACAGATAATTAACAGCAAGCTAGAAGCTAAGACACACACAAAATATTGAAAGTAAAAAAGGCTCTAGTCAAGGCCTACTTCTCCCTGGGCCAAAACTCTGGTTAACACACACAGCAGGAGGCCAATTACAGGTCTCCAGATAGACAAGCGCCATGCTGTGGCAGAACAGAGTATGGAGTAAGATCTAGTCCAGTAGTGCCTATACTGTAAGTGTGGTGGCTTTATTTGTTATTTACGTTATTAGTGGTTGTGACCCAACAGATTCTGAAACAATACGTTTAGACAAATCTTACAAGTCGGCCTAAACTGGGAGGGGACACCAGGTAACTAGGCTGAACCAGGATTCAAATACAGCAGAAGATTTAAAATCAGAGTTGTAAAAATCTTCATTCATTCAGACAGACAAACTCAGTGGTACAGGCAACAACCTCAGGCATCCTCCAATAACATCGACACTCCCTTCTGGTCAGTAGTACAGGCAGGTAATGATCTGGTCTGTCTGCCCCCCCCCGCCGTGTGCACCTGGTGGTGGGAGCAGGTAATTGCTATGTGGCGTGATCACGCTCCACACAGCGCTGGGACGACGTAGACACAGGAGAGAAGACTAGTCTCTCTAACGTGGCTGCCCACTGTGTGCGCGTGTGTTGAGCTAACACGGTGAGGCTGCTGAGTTGTGGGAGGGTGGATCTGTAATCAGCTAAATGACCTCGTTCTAAATGTTCTGAACACCGATCTGAACACCTCTACACCTTACACACACAGACAGCCGTGTTGAGTCACACGTCTCACGTGAGTCAACCGTGGTGTGAGTGTTAGTTGAGCATGTGTGTGGGTGCCTCCCAGTGTGTGTGTTAAATGAGTATGCTTGTGTATATGTGTGGTACTCACTGCTGCAGTGGTGCTTGTCGACGGCCTCTCCCTGAGTGCTACTCCCAGCGTTCTCCTCTCCAGCCGGCTTCCTGGTGGTTACCACGACAGCCAGGGAGACAGGAGGCACATCCGGAATCTGGAGGTCTGCAGACAACATACAGGGTCAATAAAAAAAATATGTTTTTTATTGTCACATACACAAGAAAGGCGCAGTGAAATGTGTTGTTTTACAAGGTCAGCCCGTAGCGCACAGACACACACTTCTTCCCGACTCCAGGGCAGAACCATATCAGCCAAGATTAGGTTTTGCTGACGCAACCCAACACCAGGCAATCGAACAGGACAAATGGATACCTTAGCATCTCTACTGGCACATTAAATATTCACTGCTGTATTCCCTTTCAGCTAGTTGACTTCTGCTCCTAAAATATTAATTTGCGGCGGCTTTGTGTGTGCGTGCGCATCACCGTGAAACGGAGGAAATCAGCAGTGATGTGTGTGACCCTAGAAAACCCCTAGTCTTTGATGAGACTGTGTTTCTAAGACAGGAGACTAAGCCTTAGCAGTTTCAATAATACGGTAGTAAAAAGCTCTTATGTGCTCAGAGTGTATCAGCCTGCACACAACCCATCCTCTCTTTTCCCTCCATCCCCAATTCCTCATTCCACCTCCATCACAAGAGCGGCTTACTTCAGTTATACTCACATGCGTGTTTCTGTTCTGCATGCATGCTCGTACAGGATTATTCATTGATAAATATGTGGTGTGTGTAGATTTGCACATGATCCTGTATGTATGTGTATGTTTGCATGTGTGTGGGTGATTCTGTGTATAGAATCAAGCGGAATGTACATGCATAAGTATGAACATATTGTACAACCAAGTACCTATTACTACCAATACTCTATCTACATTCTCCTTGTGCGTGTACACTAACAAGTGTGTTTGTGCGTGATCGTCTTTCTCTGTGACTATACAAGTTTACATACAGTTGAAGTCAGAAGTTTACATACAACCACTGCACAAATGTCTTGTTAACAAACTATAGTTTTGTCAAGTCGGTTAGGACATCTACTTTGTGCATGACAAGTCATTTTTCCAACAATTGTTTACAGACAGATGATTTCACTGTATCACAATTCCAATGGGTCAGACGTTTACATACACTAAGTTGCCTGTGCCTTTAAAAAGCTTGAGAAATTGCAGAAAATTATGTCATTAGAAGCTTCTGATAGGCTAATTGACATAATTTGAGTCAATTGGAGGTGTACCTGTCGATGTATTTCAACGCCTACCTTCAAACTCAGTGCCTCGTTGCTTGACATCATGGGAAAATCAAAAGAAATCAGCCAAGACCTCAGAAAAAAAATTGTAGACCACAAGTCTGATTCATCCTTGGGAGCAATTTCCAAACGCCTGAAGGTACCACGTTCATCTGTACAAACAATAGGACGCAAGTATAAACACCATGGGACGACGCAGCCACCTCCTAGAGTACGTTGGTGCGAAAAGTGCAAATCAATTCCAGAACAGCAGCAAAGGACCTTGTGAAGATGCTGGAGGAAACAGGTACAAAAGTATCTATATCCACAGTAAAAACGAGTCCTATATCGACATAACCTGAAAGGCCACTCAGCAAGGAAGAAGCCACTGCTCCAAAACCGCCATAAAAAAGCCAGACTACGGTTTGCAAACGCACATGGGGACAAAGATCGTACTTTTTGGAGAAATGTCCTCTGGTTTGATGAAACAAAAATAGAACTGTTGGGCCATAATGACCATCGTTATGTTTGGAGGAAAAAGGGTAAGTCTTGCAAGCCGAAGGACACCATCCCAACCGTGAAGGACGGGGGTGGCAGCATCATGTTGTGGTGGTGCTTTGCTGCAGGAGGGACTGGTGCACTATTCAAAATAGATGGCTTCATGAGGATGGAAAAAGTATGTGGATATATTGAAGCAACATCTCAAGTCGTCAGTCAGGAAGTTAAAGCTTGGTCGCAAATGGTTCTTCCAAATGGACAATGACCCCAAGCATACTTACAAAGTTGTGGCAAAAGGGCTTAAGGACAACAAAGTCAAGGTATTGGAGTGGCCATCACAAAGCCCAGACCTCAATCCCATTGTGGGCAGTACTGAAAAAGCGTGTGCGAGCAAGGAGGCCTACAAACCTGACTCAGTTACACCAGCTCTGTCAGGAGGAATGGGCCAAAATTCACTCAACTCATTGTGGGAAGTTTGTGGAAGGCTACCTGAAACCTGAAAGGCTACCTGAAACGACCCAAGTTAAACAATTTAAAGCCAATGCTATGAAATACTAATTGAGTGTATGTAAACTTCTGCCCCACTGGGAATGTGATGAAAGAAATAAAAGCTGAAATTATTCACTACTATTATTCTGACATTTCACATTCTTAAAATAAAGTGGTGATCCTAACTGACCTAAGACAGGACATTTTTACTCTAATTAAAATGTCAGGAATTGTGAAAAACTGAGTTTAAATGTATTTGGCTAAGGTGTATGTAAACTTCCGACTTCAACTGTATGAATAAATCAACATTGGTTCCCATTAGAGTCTAGTTAGGTATTCACAACCACCCTGGAGCAGGCGAACAAACTGTAAACTAGTGGAACATTACAAGTTAATGCATAGTACACAGCCTTAGCAGTGGTGTAAAGTACTTAAGTAAAAATACTTTAAAGTACTAAAGTCGTTTTTGGGGTATCTGTACTTTACTATTTATATTTTTGACTACTTATACTTTTCTACATTCTTTAAGAAAATATTGTACTTTTTACTCCATACATTTTCCTTGACACCCAAAAGTACTTGTCAAATTTACGCACTTATCAATCAAACATCCCTGGTCATCCCTACTGCCTCTGATCTGGCGGAATCGTTAAACAAACACGCTTTGTTCGTAAATGTCTGAGTGTCGGAGTGTCCCTGGCTTTCCGTAAATAAATAAAAACAAGAAAATGGTGCCATCTGGTTTGCTTAACATAAGTAATTTGAAATGATTTATACTTTTGATACTCAAGTATATTTTAAACCAAATACTTTAACTCAAGTAGAATTTCACTGGGTGACTTACCTTTTAATAGAAAATGACTCAAGTAAAAGTATCTAACTTTATTCAAGTATGACAGTTGGGTACTTTTTCCGCCACTGAGCCTTAAGCTAAAGCAACACTTTCTGGCAATCCTACAGGCAAGGAACGTGTGTGTGTGTGTTCCTCACCCCTCTTCCTGCGTGACTCCTTGATTTCCTCACACATGCGGTTGAACTCTGGGTCGAGCTCCGAGGCCAGCATGGCGTGCGCCGTGTCCTTCAGACTGCACGCTCTGTGGCGGATGATCTTATCTGGAGGGAGAGAACACATTCTGTCACTAATACACACACATGCACTCAATTATGTATTGGCATTGTAGATACATTATATCTACAGATTCAATTACTTAGGCCTGAAGAATCATATGACAGATATTAATTCGGGCCTACGAGGTTTATGCCCTGCCATCGTTCTCTCCCTGCCTCTGCCCTTCACAAGCACACCCTCTGCTGGCCACAACACAAACTACTGGATGTGTCCCTGCCTGGCCTCCAACACCGGGAGCAAGGGATTATTGGTCTCTTACTGTTTGGATGCAGACAAAATAGCTGCCTTTGGTGGTGAATGTAAGGAGACAAACCTCAGGCATACAGTCAATCTCTCCTCCCTTCTCAGAGACACACATATTGAATATCCAACACACACACACACACACACACACACACACACACACTTCCCTCTAACAAAAAATCTTTATCCTAAAAGCTGGTTGTCAGTGAGTTGAGTGTTTGCATGAGCGCGCATGTATGTGTGTAAACAGACATCCTCCTCTCATTATGCCACACAACCAACAGGTTCAGAAAGAGGGCCAGAGAGGTCGCCATCTGACAGCTTCTAACCACTAATTGGAAGACTGTGTGTGTGTGTTTGTGTGTATGGTACAGTCCTGTACTGTCTGTCAGAGTATGGGGCGACAGGGTGCAGGGCGAGTGTTGAGTGGAGGTCTGTACCCTTATCGAACCCCGTGTCACCTCTGTCGAGAGCTGACAAGGACATTCTGCCACCTACTTTGTGTTATGTGTAAACAGTGTTTTGCTGCGAGTTTGAAAATGTTTGGGTGTTTTCCTCTAGAGTGGTGGAGCTGGTTTGTTTGTGAATGCGGGGTTTACACTGTGTTGAGCGGATAGATTTAGTTTTCTAACTTAATGAAGTTAGAGGAAACAGGGGAACAAGACCTTTCTTCAAGATAGCAGAGTACAGCCTCTGCTTTTACTGCAAACAGGAGGAGGAGAAATGGAAGAGAGGAGTGGAGGAAAGGAGGAAGAAGAGAAGAAAAATAAAGAATAGGAAGAGAAGAGGACTATTTGGAAGACAAAGGAAGAGGACAGAACACAAAATGTATTTTTCAGTGTCTCAGAGCTCACAATGGGGAGGGGCCTTTAGTGCATCATTTGTGGCCACTGCAATCAAACAAAGGACCTGGGCCTTCCGCCTGCCAAATCACAGATATGATTTATTCATCCGTGTGTGAGCTCATGTGTATAAAGCTGCATTTAAATCAAATTGTATTTGTCACATGCTTTATAAACAGGTGTAGACCAACAGTGAAATGCTTACTTACAGGCCCTTCCCAACAATGCAGAGAAATAAAAGAAATAATAGAAAATAATGTTTTCTTTAAATTAAAAAAAATACACGAGTAACAATAACTTGGCTATATACATGGGGTACCGGTACAGAGTCGATGTGCAGGGGTACGAGTTAATAGATGTAGATAAGTAGATAACTAGGAATAAAGTGAAGAATAATAAACAGTAACAGCAGGGCATATGAGACGAGTGGAAAAAAGTGTCAATGGAGATAGTCAGGTAGCTATTCGGTTAACCACTTAACTGAGCAACAAGCAGCGAGAAAGAAACCTCCTTTAGTTTAGTTGGCCCACAGATGTACAGTATCCCAGGGAGATAGAGACAAAGAGGCTCCCTGAGAAATACAACGTCCAGTTTAATTGAATGCTGTCGGGGTCGCTAGGCTTCCATTTATATGGCTTTCAATTAACGCCACAGCATACGATGGGAACTTGAGTTCTTACCGTTTTTCCCACTACATTCATTCCAACTGCTTATGAATGATTCATAAGCCTAAATCCATTCCTACAACCTTCACTTTCATTTAAACACCAACACAGCCTGCGTGTTTAAATAATGCATGTTATTCTAATCGATTAGATAACACCTTTTCTTAAGTGACAACCCCTGCTATATTCAACTGTGTGGGAGTGTAGGTTTCAGTGTTTTCCCATAAGTACACAGAGTAGCCAGCCAAATTGGGCAGAACAAGCTCTATTATGGTGTTTCTACGGTACATTCCAATGCCTTGAATCCATCCGAAACACACAGCTAAATTATTGAATACTGTAACGACTTTACCTCTCAAATTGGTCAAATGAATTGTAGAATTGAGTAGAAAGAAATTGCTTTACAATTTTTAAAAAATCTTTTTTTTTTTAATTCAGTGTGTGTTTTTTGTTATCGTCCAGGCCTAGATGATCAGGACTGTCTTTCAAATAAGATAACCTTTAACATAAAACCTGTCTTCTCTTTAGATTAAAGTCATATGTACAGTTTTATTGCAAGATATGAATTGCCAATGTTTGTTAGTTTATTGTGTCAAAAAGAAGAAAAAAAGGTTGTGTTCTGTCAAGAGAACATGGACTGATTCCCTGTTTTTTTTTTTTTTTTTTTTTTTTTTTTTACCTTTATTTAACTAGGCAAGTCAGTTAAGAACAAATTCTTATTTTCAATGACGGCCTAGGAACAGTGGGTTAACTGCCTGTTCAGGGGCAGAACGACAGATTTGTACCTTGTCAGCTCGGGGATTTGAACTTGCAACCTTCCGGTTACTAGTCCAACGCTCTAACCACTAGGCTGCGCTGCCGCCCCTGTTGAGAAACAATACATAATTGTAAGAAAATGGATTTAAAATTGCTAAAATGTTTAGGGGGAAGACCCCCCGCCAGATTGTGTACCGCCACTTTTATACAAAGTCATTCGCCAATGAATGGACCTACAGGTATGATTGAAGAACAAAGTCAGTGTTAAACATGGGCTTTGCTACACAGAAAGCAGCAGATGACTGATCCATTTTTACACTCAAATCAGTAGGCCCATATCCATACCTTTAATAATATAATTAGCTTTAATAACCTTGCAAAAGAGCTGTTCGTTCTCAAAAAAACTCAGCACTAAGCTACACTGACGAGTCACTTTAGCAGTCACTAGCAAGTCTTGACATGGGCTTCAAATTCAAAAAAAAACTGATGCACTTCACAAAATAGATGGCATCATATTCAAGCATCATCTCAAAACATCATTCAGGAAGTTAAAGCTTGGTCGCAAATGGGTCTTCCAAATGGACAATGACCCCAAGTATAATTCCTAAGTTGTGGCAAAAGGGCTTTAAGGACAACAAAGTCAAGGTATTGATGTGGCCATCACAAAGCCTTGACCTCAATCCTATGAAAAATGTGTGGGCAGAACTGAAAAAGTGTATGTGAGCAAGGAGGCCTACAAACCTGACTCAGTTACACCAGCTCTGTCAGGAGGAACGGGCCAAAATTCACCCAACTTATTACGGGAAGCTTTTGGAAGGCTACCCGAAACATTTGACCCAAGTTAAACAATTTAAAGGCAATGCTACAAAAAACTTCTGCCCCACTGGGAATGTGATGAAAGAAATAAAAGCTGAAATAAATAATTCTCTCTTCTATTATTCTGACGTTCCGCATTCTTAAAATAAAGTGGTGATCCTAACTGACCTAAGACAGGGAATTTTTACTATGATTAAATGTCAAGAATTGTGAAAAACAGAGTTTAAATGTATTTGGCTAAGGTGTATGTAAGCTTCCGACTTCAAGTGTGTGTGTGTGTGTGTGTGTGTATCTATCTATCTATATACAGTGGGGAGAACAAGTATTTGATACACTGCCGATTTTGCATGTTTTCCTACTTACAAAGCATGTAGAGGTCTGTAATTTTTATCATAGGTACACTTCAACTGTGAGAGACGGAATCTAAAACAAAAATCCAGAAAACCACATTGTATGATTTTGAAGTAATTAATTTGATATATCAGCTGATGTAAGAAGGGCTATATAAATACATTTGATTTGTAAGCAAGTTGTGAATATCCAACGGAGATTGTCAATAGTATATACAGTAAATGTTGTGGCGGATTAAAACAAAAGATTAAAGAGGTACTGTGGCCTCCCTGTGAACAGAAGTTATGTTTTGTCTGTAATTAAAACCTTTTTGTGGTGATTAAGATTTAGTATAGGGAAAACCAACTGAATGTTTATTTTAGGAAAGGATTAAATGTTTCATAGGTGGTTTCCTTGGGAGAGCAGATAGTGAAATTCTGCAGTTCTATTAAGTATAAAGGTACCCAGATCAGGCCGTAAAAGGTGCTCCCAATTAAGTAAGCCCTGGCCATTTGTTTGCTTTTGCCCTACGTTTTACCACACCCACCAACACGTTATGAATATTTTTTAGTGGGGTCAATACAGTGTGATTTATTGCGTGGAATTATTTTATTCGGTTTTTGTAGGATCTTCACGGGTTAGAAACTATGCACATTAAATGGCACACAAATAAAATTTACTTAAGTATCCATTGTCCGAATTTTGGTTACACAAGATCTCCTGACAAGAAATGTACTGAAAACCTCAATGTAAACCTGGTACACAATGTTTGAAATGTCTTTAAATACACACACACCCCTCCATGTGTACCTGAAGGTTCCTTGTCAGGGTTGTACTCCAGGGCATTGCTGCAGATGAGGTCTATGTCCACCAAGAAGTTCTTGGCCGTCAGGTATTTATGGGTGTCGATCTTGGTCATGACCATAGATAGATCCATAGGCTGAATAATCACCTCCAGGTAGTCTGACACCTGAGAAGGAGGGGAGGGAGAAAGTCCATTTGATCTGGTGCAATTCACTCCATTTAAAATCAAAATCAGTTAAGAGGAATCGGTCCAGCACTGTCAATTCTCTAGAAGCAGTGCAATACTCAAATAGAGGCGAGAGGGTGAGGGGACAGGACTCAAATAATGACGCAACCTCCCTAGGGTACCTCATTCCTTTTTTTTATCATTACTGTATCTAGCGAGGTACACTGTTACATCTAGTATCTACATCATCACGCATTCTCTGTGTTGTTACCCACCTCCTCAATGTCAACAGGTTTGCTGAAGATGTTGAAGCGTTTGTCTACGGCGAGGCGCTTGGTGACGTCCCTGAGGAACAGACGCAGTTCTCTCAGAGTGTTCTCCTCCTGGTCGGCCAGACGAAGCTGTTCCTCGGGGGAGAGAACCCTGGGGCCAGGGACCTCCGCTACCGGAAGCACCTCCTCACACCGCAGGGCTAACGAGATAAGAGGATAGAGAGTAGGTGAGTGCGTGTGTTTGAGAGCGTTCTCCTCACCTTCTGGGCTACACTGCTTCTCAGGGAAAAGCGGACTGGGGCCTGAAGCCTGCACTACTGGTAGGACCTCAGCATGACAAAAAGCAAGTGATGTGAGAAAGGTTGAGTGTGTGTGTGTGTGTGTGTGTTAGAGAATGTGTTCTCCTCTGAATCTTCCACTCTAGGTTGATCCTTGTGGGAGAGGTGAGACACTCAGGCGGGGGGGGGGGGGGGGGGAAATCAACTTCTTTCTAAACAAATCAACAAATGAACAAAAACCCTGAACCCCCAGTCTCTGGCCTAAAGAGAGGGATGCGGTTGCTCAATTCCCGAATCAACCCCTAACCACCTAGGCACTCCTGTCAACCTGAAATTATTGGAACAGGAAGAGGGAGAAGGATTTGACTGCAATACGGTATTTGCTTTATGTAATACCCAGACTCTCGCTTAATTAAAATACCTATCCAGTTAGATCTACAATTAGATCTGCTGCTGATAGTTATTAGTAGCCTACCAAACTTGCTATCAGCCAGTCGCTAATGGCTGGTACTCAGCACACTATTGTCCTTCTAATCCCTCAGACATCAATATAAATGCAATAAACAAATCAAACTTCATGAGAGCCCTGGCATTCAGAGTTTGAGCGGATCACCTGTTGCAGCAGAGAACGCTCCTCATAGCTGGTTGATGCATTGAATGACAGTGTTCCTATAAGCCCATGTTGCACAACATTTCTATAGGCCAGTGGTCACCAACCGGTCGATCACGATCGACTGGTCGATCTCCAAGGCATTCCTAGTCAATCACCAAACATTTCTGTTAAAAAAATAAAAAAAAAAAAAAAAAAGGCTGCCTTTCCTTTGCTGTTGGTGGTAGGTGCACTTGATTCAGCAGCCCTAGCGCCGGGAAGACAAGTGTTCTCATTTTGAAACATTTGATGTGTCTGAAGGTAGAACTCCACCTACCCTGCAGGCCCAGAGAGCAAATCAAGTGCACCCATCAAGGCCTATCACCGGCCAATCAGTTAGCTCAGATAACCGTGTCTGCACAGTTTCCTCGAGCCATAGACTAAAAAGAAGCCTCAAATCCACAGCAAAGTTGATACTGTGAGATGTCCACTTTTAATTCCATGACTAGAGACTTAACGAAAACAGCAAAGAGCTGCTGTTTACGAGTAAGTTCATGTTTAAGTTGTTAGTCAACACTTTGTTCAACACTTATAAGCCATAAAATGTGCATTCTCACTACATCCACTCAAGCTACACTAAGAACTGCAGAAGCAATGAATGAGCATAGCAGTGTTTCGATAAGCTTGCGTTGAAGCGGCTTCTCTCTTAATACCGAGGAATATTTCACTCTCTCTGGTCATAGGAGTAACAACATGAATTGGTGCATGAAGCAGAACTAATGCAGTGCGACTTGAGTTTCACCATCAGCTGGAATACTGTCCCCTTATCTCAGCAGATGGAGAGGGGGGGGGGGGGGGTAAGTAGGATGAGAGGCAGCCTCACTGCTGCTCCCTCCCTCAGACTGACAATCAGTCCAGTAATTATTATTTTTGTATGAATTATGCTTAGCTGTGCCTCACGTAATAGAACAAATTATCTATTACCAGTATGATCATCATATACCTAAAATTGAAATACATTTTTTAAATGGTCTGAGATGAACAACATTGGCAGGGCATTTCAAGCATAGCCAATAGGCATATGTAGTGATAAGTGTATTGGGCCTACAGCATACTGCACAAACCTCATTGCTACATAATTGTTTTTAATTGGTTAACGTTGCATAAGTTTCCGTTTTACAAGTCAAGATAAAAATACAAATCTGAGCGGTAGATCTCGGTTTGCATTAGACTCAGAAAGATATCTTGACTCAAAAGGTTGGTGACCATTGCTATAGGCTATGCAATTGCGTGAGAAAACAGAGTTTTGATGGCCTCTTAAAAAGAAGAGGACACCATCAGCTTTCTATAGGCAAGGTGTACTATATTTATTTCTCAACTTTCCTAATATTAAGCAAATTGCTTTGCTTTACAACCGGAGTAGCCTACCTGGCTTGCATGAAAATGAACTGTGGGAAAAGCACTGCCCCGGTTCGAATAAGTGCATAATAATTGCCCATTTTAAATTAATTTCACACATATTATTTAGTATATGTAAAGACAAAATGACATTGAGAATATTATCACTTGTGAAGGATGCCCAGCGTGCGGAATCTTGAAAAAAAATAAAAAAAGGGCATGCATCCCCCCCGTCTTTTCAAATCATAGTCGGCCTATATGTTTTGATAAGGTTTGTATCACAACTAACTAAAGTGGCCCGAGACCCCTGAAACAGTTGGATTCTAGAGAGCCTTGTGAAACATGTGTTCTTATAAGCTCAGTCATTGCGCAATTGAGGGTGAAAACAGTTTTGACTGGCCACTATTTAAAAGAGGATTCCAGCTTTCTCGTGCTGCTAAAGTTAATGCTAAATTCTAGAAATTAAGCACATTAATCCACTTTACATATTGAAAACTTGAACCTCCATTCGCTATTCGAGTGCAGGGTACGGATGACGTTTCTTTGTAGGGGCCATTCTACATGAAAATAATTCCACACATACAGTACCAGTCAAAAGTTTGGACACACCTACTCATTCAAGGGGTTCTTTATTTTCACCATTTTCTACATTGCAAAATAAGTGAACACATCAAAAATATGAAATAACACATATGGGATCATGTAAACCAGGGATACCTAGTCAACTGTACAACTGAATGTCTTCAACTGAAATGTGCCTTCCACATTTAACCCAACCCCTCTGAAACAGTGGGAAAAAAACACTGCCAAAAATCGACATCCACGTCTTCTGCGCCCGGGGAACAACGGGTTAACTGCCTTGCTCAGGGGCAGAACGACAGATTTTTTACCTTGTCAGCTCGGGGATGCGATCTAGCAACCTTGTGGTTACTGGCCCAACGCTCTAACCACTAGGCTACCTGACGCTTAAGAGGGTGTAAACGATGCTGAATGGGTGTAGACAAAGGGTTCTCCAATAGTAGTACCATAAGAGTCAAGGTCATTTTCTCAAAAGTGAGTCTACAAGTTTATCAACTTTCAAAGCAAAATTACTTTCCCATTGTTCCTCAATTGTGGTGTAATTTTGTAGCTCTGAGTCAATACTTTTATCCAATGAAAAAAAAAAAAAAAAAAATCTAATTTTGCTACATAAGACCGATTTGAGCCACAAATTTTTTGTTGAAAATATCCTTTATTTTATTCAGCTATGTTCAATTGTATTCATAATACTAAAAAATAATGCCACGGAATTCTAAGCAAATCTTGTCTGCTAAATGAACTTGTAGCCAGGGCCCCTCATAGCCAGGGCCAAGCATAAGGACGAC
This sequence comes from Salvelinus fontinalis, assembly GCF_029448725.1. Lineage (NCBI taxonomy): Eukaryota > Metazoa > Chordata > Actinopteri > Salmoniformes > Salmonidae > Salvelinus > Salvelinus fontinalis. The sequence continues at coordinate 5,397,660 of NC_074684.1, read as the reverse complement.
TCAGAATATGCTGTTCTGTTCTTCTGAAATAGGAAGAAAATCTAGCCTATCATGTTTCTTTGGACCGGTCTAAAATAAATAATGGATTTAATGTGATGGTGTAGGCTATATTAAATGGATTTATTTGACTTTTTAAAATGTAGATCTTCCAAAGGTCTGCATCAGTGGCTTTGTAGGCTGTGTGGAAGCCGGAGATGCGAAACGTGTTTATGTTAATGTTCAATTACCGTGAGACCACCAGTTATTTGCATGACAATCACCGACTGACAAAATGTCATGACTGCTACAGCCCTAGTTGGGGATTCAGCACAGTCTAGTTGTTACACACTGTGCTTCCTCTCCCTTTGCCTCTCCCCTTCTGGTCCACTAGCCCCAGGCGCCTTCCAACATTGTTAGCCCTGCTTCACATTAGCATCATCGTCCATGAGTGTAATCATAGGTAACGGAGCTCGCTTCATAGCGGGCTCCCTCTCTCCCACTTGAATCTCCCCAGCCTCCCCCTGAACTCCCCACCCCTACAAGCAGCCCCTGATGGAAGTAGGGCTGCTGTTTTATTCACGGGGAACCCCCGAAGAGAGGAGAGAGCTGGGACCCCTGCCTCACATCAATAAGGCTATGCGAGCCGCGTGTGTCCGAATACGTGTGTGTATGTGTGGGACCCCTGCCTTGCATCAATGAGGATGCTGCAATCGCCGTTGCTTGCTGTATTTCCATTTGAAAGCCGAGTGCCATCATGGAAGCCCCGGTGGACCACTCTCTCACACTGAGAAGGAACAGATGGAAAGGGAGGTTGGGGAAGAGAATAGTTAGGTGAATGATAGGGGGAAATGGAGGGGAGAGTATGGAGGGATGAGGGAGTGGAGGGGAGAGAGTTTGAAAGGAGAGTATGGTAGCAGGAGAGAGCCGTGGAGTACTACAGGAAGCTATGGAAGTCATGGCGTTCCTACTAGCCCGCCCACATTCAATTATCTAGGAATGTATGTTTTTCAAGTGAAGCAAAAATCTAGCGATGAGTCAACAGCTCAGAGTATTGAGTTGTACGGTGATTACTGCGTTTGAGCAATGTGTGTGTCAGGAGAGGGGCACTGTCTGCGGGGTTGCTAACAACTGAACGCATCTGGCTTTCAGGGGAAATGGAGAAAGCCTGACTTCCGCTTTAAGACGTTAACAAGGCGACACTCCATCTTAACCATTCCACATTCACTGGATTGGTTCAACAGTGCAGAGAAGAGAACCTCCCATGACAGTTTTATTTGTTCTTCGTCAGGACCAGAAAGAAAGAAATGCCGCTCAGGAGTTTCTTTTTTGCCTGCTACTTTAGGTTAGGAGAGAGAAAACATAAAGGCGAGATAAATCTATGATGAAAATGACTCTTTTCTCTCAGCACCCCGCTGAGAACAGTGTCAGGACAGCATTGTAAAAGCATGGTTAGAATATGATACAGTATTACATGTGTGTGTGTATGTGCGTGTGTGATATCCTGTGTGTCTGTGTGCATGCTCGTATGAATTCATAGTACCTTTGTGTCTCCTGTGGGATGGCGCTCTAGCAGCCTGTACCAGTAGCAGGTCCATGAAGAACCTTCGTCTGTCCTCCTCTCCAGGTGAAGACAGACTGACCACCTCCCCGTACATCGTCTGGAACATCAACTTCACCTGGGAGAGACAATAAGAACCATATGAACAAAAACAGTAGAACCCGCTCATTTACGCGATAGCCAATGGATGTGTGTCTGGTGTACGGAATTAGAAGAATCTTCTTGGATTTGCCTAGACTTTATTGAAGTAATATTGATGTTTTGAAGAGCTAAGCCAATGTAATATTGACGACAGTTTTGTTGTAATTTTCAGAAGTAGCAGCAGACAGGTGTTGAATTAAGTTAGTACGGCAGTGCTTTCAACCTATTAAACAAAAGGGTCGCCCACGTCGTCCCAAATTAAATATGAGAGCATGTTCTATAAATAGCCGTGTGACCAATTTGATCACATATGCAACAAAATATTTTGCTGTGATACCTGGAGTTGAATTTGCAGGTTTTTAGAAAGTGAGGGACAAGCCATTCAATCAGGATGTGTTATCGGACAGCTAGATACCTACTTACCTTTTGGAAGCTAATAAATTGCATTTATTTAAAATATGAGACATAATAATTGTAATCAGAAGATACTATTAAAACATGTACATTTGATTGGTAACAGAATAAATAGCAATAGAATAAGTGCAGAATAAATAATGCTGTAATTGTAAATTGTACATCCAAGGTAGGCTACTGCCCCTTTAAGCTAAAAAAGATTTCGTACCCCATGTCTTTTGTACCCAAATATGTTGTCTTCTCACACTATTCAATCTCCCCAATCAATAAACAGCTTATGAAGCGCTCTTAGCCTATAGATCACATATTGCAAACAAATAATCTCTCCTAAAAATTCCACACACTTTGAATTTCTGTGCGTCCTTGACAAATCACGAAATAACATAAAATAAAATTTTCTGCGAACCTGCACATCATCTTATCTCTTCTGTGCAACAATGTGGCAGGGGCAAGAGTGTTGCAGTAGTCTAGTGTGTGGTACAGGAATAATGACAAGCGCACCTGGGGAGTTTTCCAAATAAGTCTTTTTCAGATTTCTGCCCTGGTCAACTACAAGTGTTGCTATTTTGAAGTGAAAACCTCTAGGAGCAACAACGGCTCAGTCGTGAAGTGGTAGGCCACACAAGCTCACAGAATGGAACCGGTAAGTGATGAAGCAAAAAAGTTGTCCGTCCTCGGTTGCACCACTCGCTACCGAGTTCCAAACTGCCTCTGGAAGCAACATCAGCACAAAAACTGTTTGCCGGGAGGTTCATGAAATGGGTTTCCATGGCCGAGCAGTCAAGCCTAAGATCAACATGCACAATACCAAGCGTCGGCTAGAGTGGTGTAAAGCTCGCCGCCAATTGGACTCCGGAGCAGTGGAAATGCATTCTGTGGAGTGATGAATCACGCTTCACCATCTGGCAGTCCGACGGACGAATCTTGGTTTGGCGGCTGCCAGGAGAACGCTACCTACCCGAATGCATAGTGCCAACTGTAAAGTTTGGTGGAGGAGGACTAATGGTATGGGGCTTTTTTTTATGGTTCCGGCTAGGCCCCTTAGTTGCAGTGAAGGGAAATCTTAATGCAACAGTATACAATGACATCCTAGACGATTCTGTGCTTCCAACTTTGTGGCAACAGTTTAGGAAAGGCCCTTCCCTGTTTCAGTATGACAATGTCCAATGCGCAAAGCGAGGTCCATACAGAAATGGTTTGTCGAGATCGGTGTTGAAGAACTTGACTGGCCTGTACAGAACCCTGACCTCAACCCCATCAAACACCTTTAGGGTGAATTGGAACGCAGACTGCGAGCCAGGCTCATCATCAGTGCCTGACCTCACTAATGCTCTTGTGGTTGAATGGAAACAAGTCCCAGCAGCAATGTTCCAACATCTAGTGGAAAGCCTTCCCAGAAGACTGGAGGCTGTTCTAGTAGCAAAGGTGGGGGGGAACACCATATTAATGCTCGTGATTTAGGAATGAGATGTTTGACAAGCAGTTTTCCACATACTTTTGGTCGTGTCGTGTAGTTTGTACTAGCATTCAAAGTGGTTTTGAATATACTGACTCAACAAGACAAACAACCTCAGTTGGGCCAAAAGGTCATGACATTTCAGGGGGGTCATACAAACGTCACAGCCGAGTCAGCTCAAGTTACCGACCTGGTATTGAACCCCGGTCAGTGACAGGACTAGAGACCACGTTAGCCAACTGAGCTAAAGCCTAGGGTTTAATATTGGGAGCTAAGAGAAGTCTTCAGGTCTCAGGAAAGGTTACTCATCTGGCAGGCATAGTTAAACGACTGTATAGTACACAACCCTAGACTTCCAATCACTGTGCAGAATACATTGAGGGCGGGCTCACACAGCTTCTATTCCACAGCCTGCTGTTCACTTCCTACCATGCCTTCCTCAGTTCCACACACTGATCCTCGTTCTTTGACAAGTTTGTTTTCTCCGTTCACCCTCTGTTCTCCGGTCTTTCTTGGCCCATCCTGGGCCAGAGATTCCTTGACAAGGAGAGGAGAAAACGAGGGAAGGAGAAAGGGAGCATGGCAGGCAGGGAGAAAGGGAGACAGAGCACAGCACACACCAGCTAATGATTTTACTCCAGCATGGTCAAGGCTGTAGGGTATGGAGGGATGGGTGGAGTGAGAGAGGGATGAACAGAGGAGAGGGAGGGAGTAGAGGGCTCTCTGGCTGAGGAGCAGTAGAGCAGAGCAGTAAAGCCAAGCAGAGCATCTACACTGCTCTGGAAGAATAACCAATCCTCTGGTCTGCTAAATTACAAAAAGGTATTCATGTCTCCCTAATTTTCTTTGCTTCCCCAGCCCTCTCCCTGCGTAATTCTCACCTTCCCTCTTCTTGCTCCTTCACCCCAGCTCCTCATTTTCTCTATAGAACAAGTGAGAGGGCTGCCACTTAATGAGACTCGTATGAATGGATCCATAAACAAATGTTGAAAAGGGAAAGGGACAATAGAGAGAAGATGATTCGGTATTGCTGATTGTGTGTGGCGTGCTCAATTGCTCCATTGAATTACATCTTGAATATGGCCTCTGCGTCAGCTAAAACATTAGTACAAAGAGAGCAATTACCTTCACGCCCTCTCCAGTCGACATGATTGGAGAGGGCGTCCATTGTTTTCTAAGAACCCAAAATGGACTCTTCATTTCACACTTTAAAGGACTCAAACAAAGAAACTAAAACAAAGCGCGTCACTGTCTGTTGCCATTGTTTTCAATGACAGCGGAGATCTATGGTGTCTCTCAGGACTTTACAACAGAGACATATACATGCTGTACTTCAAAAGCAGCTAGTGCTCATTGATTGGTTTATTGATCGGAGATGAACTAATCAATGGTCTCACCCCCATACTTGTGTTGGCTTTACAATCTCTTGAGAATAGAATAGCATGGATTAAGTGAAGAGGTTGTGCCTGCTGTTGATGCGTTTTGAAACACACTTCTGCCATCACCACCACCGCATGCTTCTGCCAGCTCCACGGGTGGGGGATTAGTGTGCGTGCGTGCGAGCGAGAGAGAGAGAGAGCGACAGGGATGATTCTACAGAGGTGTGACAACGCTGGCAGACCACCAGAACACACACACTGGGACTCGCTCTGCCTCTGAAGCCCAGCTATGAGTCACTCGGATCGGGCACAAAAACCCCCTACAGGCACCTCTAACCCCCAACGTCCATACTTCTACCACCACATCTACCCACCTCTTGCTCGGCTTGAAAGCACCGTGTTCAGCCTCCGAGACCGCTTACCAGACACTAACCACGCCCCACCTCCATTACTTAAAGTACCACCACTACCTCCGGCTCACCCACCCTAGCTCCAGCCCAGATGTTGTGAGGGCATGGATCCCTTACATGGAGGATGCATGCACCCAAAGACTTGGTCTCTATTGGTTGGCCTAACTATAGCTAGGCTACTCGTGATGTATTGCTTGTTTCTTTTTTGCATTCGAAGCGCTATGAGATTGCTAGCAACACAAACCCCAAAGCAAATCAGGGGGAGAAAAAAGATTTATTTGAGAAGGACAAATTATAGATGTTATGTTGGGAAGCAGATGTTCTGTCTTGCCTGTCCTCAGTTTTTCTCCACAGAACAAAGAAACAGCATGACATTTATAACCCCCCCACCCTAGCCTGGGATTGACAAATCAGAAGTCCTTGCAGTATAACTGGGCCAACGGCCAAATAACAAGTATCCTGCTCCAGACTCAATGTACAGACCAATGAAAACATGGCACACATAGCTCTGAGTTCAGGACTGCTATTCCACAGATTCTAAACAGCTGTTGAACTGAACCAACTATTTCCATTGACAATTCCCTATTGACCATTAGTACTCTCGTCCTCTGCATTGTGAAATTATCTTCAACATATTCTTACAAGATGATGAAAATCACGATAGAAGATGTAATAAATTATTATTATTATTATTATGTGCTGGGGACACTGGCAGCTGGGACCACCTGCCTTCCCCCTCTCTCATTCTGTCACTCTCTCGCCATCCGTCGTTCTTTCCCTGCCCATCCCTCTCTATTCCTTCTCTCCCATGCTGGTAGTGTAAGAGTGGTGGTGGTCTGTTGGCTGTGTAGGGATGACACCCCATGTCAAGGAGTGTTGCTGAGAGGACAGCTGTCACCTATGTGTGCCAGAACAACACAACACACTAAGTCCATCTAAACCCAGTGCCAGAACACCCTCAATGTAGACCAATAGACAGACAGAGAGAGAGACAGAGACAGGAGAGAGTGTGACAAAAAAGAGAGCGCGACACCAACAGAGCGAAAGAGAGGAGAGAGAAAGAGACAGACAGGGGAGAGACACTGAGCAAGACAGGAAGACTGGAAACCGAGATGCACTTCCTAACCTCCTGCCAACTGTATGAGACCAGAGAGATAGACATTTCACATGAAAACAAATCCAAACTTGATAAACTCCCATTTCTATTAGGTGAAGTACCACAGTAGAAATATGTGACCTGTTGCCAGTGGAGCACAAACACCATTGTAAATACAACCTATATCTGTTTATTTATTTTCTCTTACATACTTTAACTATGTACACAGACAATAATATAACATTTGCAATGTCTACATTCTTTTAACTTATTCATTAATTTTGTTTCATGTCTATTTCACTAGCTTTGGCAATGTAAACATATCTTTTCCACACCAATAAAGCCTTTTGAATTGAGAGAGCGGGCGGGGGTCACACAGATACGGGGGGGGGGGGGGGGGGGGGTCACACAGATACAGAGGGGGGGAGCGAGCCGCACACAGATACGGGGGGGGGGGGGGGGTCACACAGATACAGAGGGGGGGAGCGAGCCGCACACAGATACAGAGGGGGGGGAGGGAGCCGCACACAGATACAGAGGGGGGGGAGGGAGCCGCACACAGATACAGAGGGGGGGAGGGAGCCGCACACAGATACAGAGGGGGGGAGGGAGCCGCACACAGATACAGAGGGGGGGAGGGAGCCGCACACAGATACAGAGGGGGGGGAGGGAGCCGCACACAGATACAGAGGGGGGGAGGGAGCCGCACACAGATACAGAGGGGGGGAGGGAGCCGCACACAGATACAGAGGGGGGGGAGGGAGCCGCACACAGATACAGAGGGGGGGGAGGGAGCCGCACACAGATACAGAGGGGGGGGAGGGAGCCGCACACAGATACAGAGGGGGGGAGGGAGCCGCACACAGATACAGAGGGGGGGAGGGAGCCGCACACAGATACAGAGGGGGGGAGGGAGCCGCACACAGATACAGAGGGGGGGAGGGAGCCGCACACAGATACAGAGGGGGTGAAGGAGCCGCACACAGATACAGAGGGGGTGAAGGAGCCGCACACAGATACAGAGGGGGGGAGGGAGCCGCACACAGATACAGAGGTGGGAAGCGAGCCGCACACAGATACAGAGGGGGGGGAAGGAGCCGCACACAGATACAGAGGGGGTGAAGGAGCCGCACACAGATACAGAGGTGGGAAGCGAGCCGCACACAGATACAGAGGGGGGGAAGGAGCCGCACACAGATACAGAGGGGGGGGAAGGAGCCGCACACAGATACAGAGGGGGGGGAAGGAGCCGCACACAGATACAGAGGGGGGGGAAGGAGCCGCACACAGATACAGAGGGGGGGGAAGGAGCCGCACACAGATACAGAGGGGGGGGAAGGAGCCGCACACAGATACAGAGGGGGGGGGAAGGAGCCGCACACAGATACAGAGGGGGTGAAGGAGCCGCACACAGATACAGGGAGGGGGAAGGAGCCGCACACAGATACAGAGGGGGGAAGGAGCCGCACACAGATACAGAGGGGGTGAAGGAGCCGCACACAGATACAGGGAGGGGGAAGGAGCCGCACACAGATACAGAGGGGGTGAAGGAGCCGCACACAGATACAGGGGGGGGAAGGAGCCGCACACAGATACAGAGGGGGGGGAAGGAGCCGCACACAGATACAGAGGGGGGGAAGGAGCCGCACACAGATACAGGGGGGGGAAGGAGCCGCACACAGATACAGAGGGGGGGAAGGAGCCGCACACAGATACAGAGGGGGGAAGGAGCCGCACACAGATACAGAGGGGGGGGAAGGAGCCGCACACAGATACAGAGGGGGTGGAAGGAGCCGCACACAGATACAGAGGGGGTGAAGGAGCCGCACACAGATACAGGGAGGGGGAAGGAGCCGCACACAGATACAGAGGGGGGAAGGAGCCGCACACAGATACAGAGGGGGGAAGGAGCCGCACACAGATACAGAGGGGGTGAAGGAGCCGCACACAGATACAGGGAGGGGGAAGGAGCCGCACACAGATACAGAGGGGGAGGGAGCCGCACACAGATACAGAGGGGGGGAGCGGACATTCAACTTACTCTTGAAAGTTGTAATAGTAGAATGCACAAGGTGCAATTTCGAAATTGGGTAGTGCATCAGAAGTTCTCCTTGTCATGTCAGTCACTGCAGACCTTAGAGAGCGATTTATAACGTGTCAACTATTTTGTTGTAATGTTTGAGTCACATTAACACAAAAAAGACAAATAAGCTTTAAACAGCGCTGGTGCTCATAAATATCTAATTTGGTTCTTTCTTTATTCCTATTCTAATCCCCGATGAGCGGACTAACTCAGAGATGGCACTCTGCATAGTCGGAGAAGGGATTGACAGATTTAGGGAGAGAGACAGAAGGAGAAGAGACAAAGGGAGAGGTGGAGTGAGAGGAAATATGATGAAGGACTTGTGTGTGTTTAGCCTACCTCCTGTGGTAGCTGTGTGTAGCACGTCTCTGTGGTGGCGAGGATGAGGAGGGGAGTGAAAGAGGGGATGTCCTGGAGTAGAGAGAAGAAGGTGTTCTTCACCGTGTCGCTGACCGAATCCCACCAATCACAGATGTGGGGCATGAACACCACACTGGGCACGCTCCGACACGCCTCACGGAACACCTGGAACACACACAGCCAGACATCATACATTTGCGATGAGTATATTCTGGCCTAAAACAGATGCAATGATATGTGTGATAAGGGTGTGTGGGTACACATGCATGCGTGTTACCTGAGCGCAGGACTCCTCGGGTGTCTTGGCGCTGACAGAGTAGAGTGTGGGCAAGTCTAGGAGGTGGACAGACAGCTTGTCCAGGTGGTGTAACACAGCAGGGGCCAGGTGAGAACTCTGTCCCGAACCGGGGGGGCCCGCCAGCAGCAGGCGGGGCCGGTACGACGTGGGCTGGTGAAGGGGTGATCTGGAAGGAGGAAAAGAGAAGGGGAATCAGCTTCTATCTTTTAAATGTGTTCTTACATTTAAGGTTTGATAAAACTGTTAAAGGACTATAATCTCCATAAATATTTTTTTTTATTTGATACCAATATCACAGCAAAAAAAATAAAAAATGTTTGTATTAGACAGTCACAATTACATGTTTCATCATTTTTTTGTACTGGTCCCTCGTGGGAAACAAACCCACAAACCTGGCATCACGGGATAGAAACTCTGCTACTGCTCTGTTTTAATCGTTAGGCATCTTGAGTTCAACATCATTACATTTGAAATGTTTGAGGTCGACATTTTTTTCAGAGACAGTAATGTATACGCATTAATGAATCAATTATACAATCATTTTGACTTTGGTCAAAACAAATCTAACCACATAACGGTAATAATTAATTTGAATAGTAAATCTCTATTGATAAACTGGGTTAATCAAGATGTAGCTTAGACAATACAGGTGAATGCATTGTGTTAT